>NW_027206250.1:252500-375000 GCF_024711535.1 Dipodomys merriami
ATCCATCCATCCACCCATCCATCCACCCATCCATCAACTCATTAATCCACCCATCCACCCATCCATCCACCCATCCATCCATTCACCCATGCATCCATCCACCCATCCACCCACCCCTCCATCCATCCATTCATCCATCCATCCATCAACCCATCCACCCATCCATCCATCCATCCACCCATCTACCCATCACCCACCCATCGGTCCCCCCATCCACCGTCCATCCATCCACCCATCCATCCACCCATCCATCCATCCGCCCACCCATCCACCCATCCATGTATCCATCCGTCCACCCATCCACCGGTCCACCCATCCACCCATCCATCCACCCATCCATCCATCCACCCACCCATCCACCCATCCATCTATCCATCCGTCCACCCATCCACCAGTCCACCCATCCACCCATCCATCCACCCATCCATCCATACACCCACCCATACACCCATCCATCCATCCATCCACCCATCCATCCATCCACCCATCCATCCACCCATCCACCCATCCATCCCCATCCATCCACCCATGCATTTACCCATCCATCCATCCATCCATCCATCCATCCATCCATCCATCCATCCACCCACCCATCCATCCATCCATCCACTCGTGACTCAGTGAGGCACTTCCTGTGTTCATTCCCTTTATTTCCAGAGGTCAGGGACGCCCTGGGATGGGTCAGGTCTTGGCCTTGTGTCCAGTGTCCTTCTGTCTGTCTGTCTGTCCGTCCGCAGGTCAGTTGAAGGCGGGCAGGCTGAAGAGCTCGGGTTGTATGTCACCCAAGGAGGGCAGCAGCAGGGTGGCCCCGGCCGTTGAGTTCGGGGTCGAGCTGGACGCTGGGCACCATGACCACCTGCATCCCCGCTGCCTGGGCGACCGCCATGCCGTGGGGCGTGTCCTCCAGCACCAGGCACTGCGGGGTCAGAGGGCGAGAGAGACACGCGGAGTGAGAGGTCGGCCGGGGGGTGGGCCGGGTGCCCAGTGTTGGAGGGAAGGAAGGGGGGAAGGAAGGAAGGAAAGAAGGAAGGAGGGAAGGAGGGAAGGAAGGAAGGATGAAAAGGAAGGATGGAGGGAAGGAACAAGAAGGAAGGAGGGAAGGAAGGAGGGAAGGAAAGAAGGATGGAGGGAAAGAAGGAAGGAGGGAGGGAAGGAGGGAAAGAAGGAGGGAAGGAGGGAAAGAAGGAGGGAAGGAAGGAGAGAGGGAAGGAAGGAGGGAAGGAAGGAGGGAGGGAAGGAAGGAAGGAGGGAGGGAAGGAAGGAGGGAAGGAAGGAGGGAGGGAAAGAAGGAGGGAGGGAAGGAAGGAAGGAGTGAAGGAAGTAGTGAAGGAAGGAAGGAAGGAGGGAAGGAAGGAGGGAAGGAAGGAGGGAAGATGACCGTTGAGCCACGGCGTGCCTACTGGCATGTTCTGTGTGTGATTTCGAGGCCTCCCCCACCCAGGGCCTGGTGTGGCCCAGGTGAGCACTGTGCCAAGGAGTCTCCCTCCCTGTTCCCCTGGGGCCGTCTGTCCATCCGTCTCTCCATCCGTCCATCCGTCTGTGTGATTGTGTGTCTGTCCGTGTCTCTCTGTCTGTCTCTGTGTGTCTGTCTGTCCCTATATCTGTCTGTCTGTGTCTCTGTGGTCGGTCTGTCTGTTCTGTTCTGTGTATCTGTCTGTCTGGACTCTTATGTCTGTCTGTCTGTCTTTGTATGTGTGTCTGTCTGTGTCTGGCCAAGTGTCTCTGTGTCTGTCTATCTGTGTGTGTCTGTCTCTGTATCCGTCTGTCTGTCTATATGCCTATTTGTGTGTCTCTGTAGTCTGTCTGTCTGTGTATGTATGTCTATCTCTCTGTCTGTCTATCAGTGTGTGTCTGTCTGTCCGTGTCTCTGTGCTCTGTCTGTCTGTCTGTCTGCCTGGTCTGTGTATCTGTGCGTCTGTCTGTGTCTATCTGTCTGTCTGTGTGTCTATCAGTGTGTCTGTCTGTGTCTCTGTGGTCTGTCTGGTAGGTCTGTGAATCTGTGTGTCTGTCCCGTCTCTTGTGTCTGTCTGTCTGTCTATCTGTCTGGTCTCTGTGTCTGTGTGTCTGTGTGTCTATCTCTCTGTCAGTGTGTCTGTCTGTCTATCGGAGTGTGTCTGTCTGTCCGTGTCTCTGTGGTCTGTCTGTCTGTCTGTCTATGAGTCTGTCTCTGTGTCTGTGTCTCTATCTGGTTTGTCTGCCTGTCGGTCTGTGTGTCTATCTGCCTGTCTGTCTGTCTGCATGTCTGTCTGGTTTGTCCATGTGTCTATCTGTGTCTCTGTGTCCGTCTCTGCGTCTATCTGTGTGTTTCTGTGTCTGGCTGTCTGGCTGTCTGGTCTGTGTATCTGTGTATCCGTCCATGTCTGTCTGTCTGTGTGTCTCTCTGTGTGTGGTCCATGCAGTGGACCCGAGGCCCGAGGCCTCAGTTTACCTGGTTGACGGGGGGGGGGGGGATGAGGAGAGAACCTGCGGGTGCAGGCCAGGAAGATGTCCGGAGAACCTGTGGGCGCAGGCCAGGAAGATGTCCGGGGCGGGCTTGCTGGCCTTGACCTCGGGGTCATCACCCAGCACCACGTGGTGAAAGGCACCGAACAGCTCCCGGTGTGCGCTGGTCTTGGCCTGGTAGGACTCAGTCCCTGAGCTGGTGGCCAGGGCGAAGGGGATGCTGTGCTTCTGTATGTGGAGGATCAACTTCTCTGCACCTGGAGACAGAGAGACAGGAGGAGAAGAACTTAGGTCTTTGGTGGCCTAGGGGGGAAATCCACAAATCCATCCATCCACCCATCCATCCATCCATCTACCCATCCACCCATCCATCCACCCATCCGTCTATCTATCCATCCATCCATCCACCCACCCATCCATCCACCCATCCATCTATCTATCCATCCATTCATCCATCCATCCATCCATCCACCCATCCACCGATCCATCCACCCATCCATCAATCCATCAATCCATCAATCAATCCATCTACCCAGCCAGCCACCCATCCATCCACTCATCCATCCACCTACCCATCCATCCATCCATCCATCCATCTACTCATCCATCCACCCACCCACCCATCATCCATCCATCTACCCAGCCAGCCACCCATCCATCCATTCATCCATCCACCCATCCATCCATTCATCCATCCATCCATCCACCCACCCATCCACTCATCTATCCATCCATCCATCCATCCATTGACCCATCCATCAACCCATCCATCCACCCATCCACCCACCCATCCATCCATCAATTCATCCATCCACCCATCCATCCACCATCCATCCATCCATCCATCCACCCATCCATCCATCCACCCACCCATCCATCCATCCATCCATTCATCCACCCATCCATCCATCCATTCATCATCATCATCATCATCATCATCATCATCATCATCATCATCATCATCATCACGGTGACCCAGGAAGGATGTGAACTCCGGGCATCATCATCATCATCATCATGGTGACCCAGGGCGTTTCCCAGGGCGACCGGCTGGGCCACATGCACGCACACGCACGCACACACGTGTATGAGCAGATGACATCTTGTCCCGAGCACTGGGCAGCGAGTCCTAGATAGGGTGGTGGAGACGGCACCGCGTTCTAGAAGGTTCTGAATCCAACGGTCATGGCAGATGGACCGGTGAAGTCTAGGATGTACAGACAGACAGACAGACAGACAGACAGACAGACAGACACACACACACACACACACACACACACACACATACACACACACACACACACACACACACACACACACACACACACACACACACACACACACACACACACACAAACGGCCCGGGGAAAGGAGATGGTTCTAGAAAGTTTGTCCCTTTTCAGAGTTCTTCACCCAGACAGACAGACTGACAGATGGATAGATGGATGGATAGACAGATGGGTGGATGGATGGACAGACAGACAGAGAGATGGATGGACAGATGGGTGGAAGGATGGACAGACAGACAGACTGATACATGGATAGACGGATAGACAGATGGGTGGATGGATGGACAGACAGACAGACTGATAGCTAGCTAGATGGATGGATCGATGGACAGACAGACAGACTGATACCTAGATAGATGGATGGATGGATGGACAGACAGACTGAAAGATGGCTAGATAAGACGGATAGACAGATGGGTGGATGGATGGACAGACAGACAGACTGATAGATGGGTAGATGGATGGATGGACAGACTGACAGATGGATAGATGGATAGACAGATGGGCAGATGGATGGACAGACAGATAGATGGATAGACAGACAGACTGACAGATGGATAGATGGATAGAAAAATGGGTGGATGGATGGACAGACAGACAGATGGATAGATGGATAATAGATGGATAGATGGATGGATGGACAGACAGACAGACTGACAGATGGACAGATGGATGGATAGACAGATGGACAGAAGGATGGACAGACAGGCTGGTAGGTGGATAGACAGACAGACGGATGGATAGATGATAGATAGATACACAAATAAGATACATGAATAGATGGATAGATGGATGGATGGTTGGACAGACAGAGAGATGTATAGATAGACACACAGACAGACAGATAGGTGGATAGATATAGTAGATAGATAGACAGATAGACATGTGGATAGACAGATGGATGGATGGATCCATGAATGGACAGACAGACAGAGAGTAGATAGACAGACACCTGGATAGACAGAGGGATGGATGCATAGATGGACAGACAGACAGATAGACGGATGGGTGGATGGGTGGATAGATGGGTGGATAGAAGGGTGGATGGATGGATGGGGGATGGGTGGGTGGATGGGTGGATGGATGGGTGGGTGGATGGATGTTGATTGAATATGGATGGGATTAACATTTACACACTTGAGTGACTTGGACCCAAGTCCTGATACAATATGGGTGGGATTAACGTTTGCACACTTCAGTGAGTTGGACCCAAGTCCTCATCTGGATGGAGGAGAGACGGAAGGGATTAACATTTGCACACTTGAATGAGTTGGACCCAAGTCCTGCTGTTGATGGAATATGGAAGGGATTAACATTTGCACAGTTGAGTGACTTGGACCCAAGTGTTCATCTCAATGGAGGATGGATGGATGGGTGGATGGATGGATGGATGGGTGGGTGGATGGATGAGTGGATGGATGGGAGGGTGGATGGATGGATGGATGGGTGGATGGATGGATGGGTGGATAGATGGGTGGATGGGTGGATGGATGGATGGATGGATAGATGGGTGGATGGGTGGATGGATGGATGGGTGGATAGATGGGTAGATGGGTGGATGGATGGATGGATGGATGGATGGGTGGATGGATGGATGGATGGGTGGGTGGGTGGATGGATGGGTGGATAGATGGATGGGTGGATGGATGGATAGGTGGACGGATGGGTGGATGGATGGATGGGTGGATCAGAGGGTGGATGGGTGGATGGATGGATGGATGGATGGACGGGTGAATAGATGGGTGGATGGATAGGTGGATGGGTGGGTGGATGGATGGGTGGATGGATGTTGATTAAATATGGGTGGGATTAACATTTTCACACTTGAGTGACTTGGAACCAAGTCCTGACCTCAATGGAGTAGGTCAAGCTCTGTCTCTGTCTGTCTGTCTGTCTGTGTCTTCTTCTGTCTGTCTCTGTCAGTCTGTCTGTTGGTCTGCGTGTCTCTACCTGTCCATGTCTGTGTCTGTCTGTCTTTGTCTCTCTGTCTCTGTCTGTCTCCTCTGTCAGTCTGTCTGTGTCTCGTTCTCTCTTTCTTTGTCTGTCTGTCTGTGTCTGTCAGTCTACTTCTGTCTCTGTCTTTCTGTCTGTCTGTCTCGTCTGTGTCTGCCTGTTGGTCTGCCTGTCCATGTCTGTCTCACTGTCTGTCTGTCTCTGTCTCATTCTGTCTTTGTCTGTCTCGGTCTGTCTGTCTGTCATCAGTCTACTTCTGACTTCTGTGTCTGTCTGTCTCTTTGTCTCTCTGTCTCTGTCTCCTGTGTCTGTCTGGGTCTCGTTCTGTCTTTCTTTGTCTGCCTGTGTCAGTATCTGTCTGTCTGTGTGTCTGTCTGTCTGTGTCTCTCTGTCATTCTCTGTCTGTCTTTCGTGTCTGTCATTCTCTGTGTCTGTCTGTCTTTCTCTGTGTCTGTGTCTGTCTCTGCCTATGTCTGTCTGTCCATCTGTCTGTGTCTCTCTCTGTGTCCATCTGTGTGTCTGTCTCTGTCTGTCTTTGTCCCAGTGTCTGTCTGTCTTGCTCTATGTCTGTCCGTCTCTGTCTGTCGGCCTGTGTCTGTCTCTCTCTGTCATTCCCTGTCTGTCTGGCTCTGCCTCTGTCTGTCTGTCTCTCTGTCTGTCATTCTGTGTCTGTCTGTCTATGCCTGCCCATGTCTCTGTCTTCTCTGTGTCTGTCTGTGTCCATCTATCTGTCTGTGTCTCTCTGTGTCCATCTGTGTGTCTGTCTCTGTCCCAGTGTCTGTCTGACTCTGTTTCACTGTCCCTGTGTCTGTCAGTCTGTCGCTGGGAACCGCGCATGCGCGTTGCAGGGCAGCGCAGCCCAATCCCGCGCATGCGCAGATCCGTACCTCGCAGAGCCCGGGGAGCACACGCATGCGTGTTCCTGCTCGGCGGGGGGGGGGGGCGGGGGGGGAGGGAGGGACGGGGCGTGCTGGCTCATGCATGCGCGGTACAGCGCGGAGGACCTCCCCCCCAAGGTGGCACGCATGCGCAGTACCAACTAGACCAACCGAGGGAATCCCACGCATGCACGCACCACACGCTCGGCCCGGACGGTGCCGGACGACTCAACCAGTGCGCATGCGCAATGCGGACGGAACCTCGATCCTCCGGAGTCCCCTAGGCACCTCCCGGAGGACTCACGCTGTGCGCATGCGCAACTCGACCCTCCAGGGTCCGCTCTGCGCCTCCCGGCCGATTCAACCTGTGCGCATGCGCCGTGGGTCCACACGCGGGAGGGCAGTGGGAACAAGCAGCCAAGGGACACGCATGCGCAGCGGCGCTCCGCCGGGAGCGCTAGGCCCCTCCCTGCTGACGAACCCTGTGCGCATGCGCATTGGCGCAGGCTGGCTCAGCCCCTCCCAGCTGCCTAACCCTGTGCGCAAGCGCAATGGCGCTCCGCCAGGCCGGCTCAGCCTGTCCCCGCTGAAGAACCCTCTGCGCATGCGCAATGGCTCTCCGCTGGGAGCGTTCGGCCCCTTCCCCGCTAACCCTATGTGCATGTGCAGTGGCGCTCCGCCGAGAGCGCGCGCATGCGCGCCCGCGTCTTGGCGCCGGCTGATGACATCGATGCGACGGCGCCGGCGGCCGCGCCCGGAAATGCAGCCGTGGCGGGGCCGCGGAGCGTCGCCGCCGCCGCCGCCATGGCCACCACTACGCCGTCCGGATCCGGAAGCGGAAGTGGAAGCGCGCAGGACCCCCGAGGACGCCGACCCGGGCGGCCCCCGGGTCACCGTCGGTGCGTGGAGGCCTCCGGGACGAGGCGCCTTTAAGAGGCGGGGACGCTGGAGGGCGTGGCTTTCTGATGGGCGTGGCGTCGCGGTGGGCGTGGCCTGCAGGGCGTGGAGCTGACAGGAGAGTCAGTGGGGGGCGTGGCCTGGAACAGAGGCCATTGGGCCGCTGGGGTTTGGGGGCGTGGCCTGGAAAGACACCATTGGGCGGCTGGACGTAATGCCATTGGTCGGCTGGGCTGGGGGGCGTGGCTTGGAAGTAAGGCCATTGGGCCGCTGGGCCTAGGGGGCATGGCCTGGCAGGAACTAGGCTATTGAGGGTCCTGGCTTTGGGGGTATGGCTTGGAAGTAAGGCCATTGGGCGGCTGGTCCTGGGGGGGCGTGGCCTGGCAACAGTGATGCTATTGTGTAGTCTGGCTTTGAGGGCGTGGCCTGGGCGTGCTGCCATTGGATGGCTGGCCTGGGGGGCGTGGTCTGGCAGGAACCAGGCCGTTGGGTGCCCTGGCTTTGGGGACTAAGCACCCAGCACCTCCCCATGGTGACCCAAGGCAGGGACTTAGCACCCACCACCTCCCCATGGTGACTCAGGGACTGAGCACCCAGCACCTCTCCATGGTGACCCAGGGCAGGGACTGAGCACCCAGCACCTCCCCATGGTGACCCAAAGTGGGGACTCAGCACCCAGCACCTCCCCATAGTGACTCAGGATGGGGACTGAGCACCCAGCACCTCCCTAAGGTGCCCCAGATCCAGCAGTAAGCACCCAGCACCTCCCCATGGTGACCCAGAATGGGGACTGAGCACCCAGCACCTCCCCATGGTGACCCAGGATGGGGAATAAGCCTCCAGTACCTGCCCATGGTGACCCAGGACCAAGACTAAGCACCCAGCACCTCCCCATGGTAACCCAGGATGGGGACTAAGCACCCAGCAACTCCCCATGGTGACCCAGGGCCAGGTCTAAGCACCCAGAACCTCCCCATGGTGACCCAGGGGCAGGACTAAGTACCCAGCACCTCCCCATGATGACCCAGGGGAGGGACTGAGCACCCAACACCTCCCCATGATGACCCAGGGACTGAGCACCCAGCACCTCCCCATGGTGACCCAAAGTGGGGACTAAGCACCCAGCACCTCCCCATAGTGACTCAGGATGAGGACTGAGCACCCAGCACCTCCCCATAGTGATTCAGGATGGGGACTGAGCACCTAGCACCTCCCGATGGTGCCCCAGATCCAGGAGTAAGTACCCAGCACTTCCCCATGGTGACCAAGGGCAGGGACTAAGCACCCAGCACCTCCCCATGGTGACCCAGGACCAGGACTAAGCACCCATCACCTCCCCATGGTGACCCAGGGCCAGGACTAAGCACCCAGCATTATCCCATGATGACCCAGGGCTGGGACTAAGCACCTAGCACTATCCCAGGGTGACCCGGGGCCAGGACTAAGCACCCAGCACCTCCCCATGGTGACCCAGAGTGGGGACTAAGCATCCAGCACCTTCCCATAGTGACTCACAATATCCCCCAAGCACCCAGCACCATCCCATAATGACCCAAGACAGGAACTAAGCACCCAGCACCTCCCCAGGATGATCCCCAAGCACCCAGCACCACCCCATAGTAACCCAGGGCTGGGACTAAGCACCCAACACCTCATCATAGTGACCTAGGATGATTCCCAAGCACCCAGCACCATCCCATGACAACCCAGGGCTGGGACTAAGCAACCAGCACCTCCTCAGAGTAACCCAGGACCAGGACTAAGCACCCAGCACCATCCTATGATGACCCAGGGCTGGGACTAAGCACCCAGCACCTCCCCATGGTGACCCAGGGGAGGTACTGAGAACCTAGCACCATCCCATGATGACCCAGGACAGGGACTAAGCAACCAGCACCTCCTCAGAGTAACCCAGAACTGGAACTAAGCACCCAGCACCACCACCTGGGGAACAAGGACTGAGCCTAAGCATTCAGCACCTCTCCATGGAGACCGAGGATAGGAACTAAGCACCCAGCACCTCCCCATGGTGACCCAGGAACGGGACTTCACACCCAGCACCTCCCTACTGTTTACATGAGTCAGGTACCAAACACCCAGCACCTGCCTATTACTAACTCAGGACAGGTACCAAGCACCCAGCACTTCCCCACAGGGACTCTGGATAATCAGCAAGCACCTAGCACCTCACGTGTGTGTCCTTTCCCTCCCCCTGACCCCATCCCAGGTTCTCCACGTGGCGCGATGACCGCTGGTTGTACAGGATGATGGACTACGTGCCTGGTGGCGAACTCCTCAGCTACCTGCGCGCCCGCCAAGATCCTGTGCGCACTGGCCTACCTGCAGGTGAGCGGACCAGCAATGATGGGGGCCGCCCATCCATCCATCCATCCATCCATCCACCCATCCATCCACCCATCCATCCATCCACCCATCCATCCATCCATTTACCCATCCATCCAGCCATCCATCCATCCACTCATCCATCCACCCACCTATCCATCCATCCACCTATCCATCCACCCATCCATCCATCCACCCATCCATCCTCCACCATCCACCCATCCATCCATCCACCCACCCATCCATCCACCCATCGATCCTCCATCCATCCACCCACCCATCCATCCACCCATCCATCCACCATCCATCCATCCAGAAAGTTCCAGAAAGTTCCCCCAAGGTTCCAGAAGGTCCCAGAAAGCTCCAGGTTTCAGAATAACTCAGCACATTCCCCAGGCAGGCGTTCCCTCCACCCAGACACACCCCAACCCTCCCACCCCCCTTCCTTGGCCCAGGAATGATTTTTGGGGGGAGAGGGGGAGGGAAGGAGGGTATTGATGATATTGGTATTGGTGTTGGTATTGATACTGATCCTCTCATGGTCTATTGATGATAGGTTTTCCCAGGGGATCTGTTTGATCTAAGGACTTGAGACGCTTCCAGGACAACCCATGGAAGGTTCTAGAAAGAAGCCAGGGCTGGGGCTGGTTTCTATTTCCTCCCCCCCCCATTCTCCCCAACATCTGGGACCCAGTTGCGTTCATCCCTTGGGATTCTCCTCCATGGGAGAAGTTGAGGATGGATGATGACATCACCCCTTCCCATGATCCTTTGCGGTGACTGGTCCAGTGTCCCTTGACTATTCTTGTTGTTGTTGTTGTTCTTGTTGATTTATTATGATGATTAGCTCATGTGCATGGTCTTGTCTTTCCCTTCCCCCCGCCCCAACCAAGCTTCTAGAAGCTTCTGGAACAAATTGCTGATGGATTTCCTGTGTGTGTGTCAGACTCAACCAGAACCCAGCCAATGGCTTCCTCTTCTCAACGCCTGGAAATCTGCCCAACACTTCCTGGAAGGGGGGAGGGGGAGGGGGAATGGAGGAAATGAATAATGAATGAATGAATTCCCTCCTTCCTTCCCTCCTTCCAATCCTTCCTTCCCTCCATCCTTTCTTCCTTCCTTCCCTCCTTCCTTCCTTCCTTCCTTCCTTCCTTCTTCCTTCCTCCTTCCTTCCCTTCTTCCTTCCTTCCCTCCTTCCTTCCTTCCTGCCTCCTTCCTTCCCTCCAATCCTTCATTTCTTCACTCCTTCCTTCCTTCCTTCCTCCTTCCTTCCCTCCAATCCTTCCCTCCTTCCTTCCTTCCAATCCTTCCTTCCTTCCCTCTATCCTTTCTTCCTTCCTTCCTTCCTTCCCTCCCTCCCTCCTTCCTTCCTTCTTTCACTCCTTCCTTCCTTCCTTTCTTCCTTCCTTCTTCCTTCCCTCCAATCCTTCCTTCCTTCCCTCCTTCCTTCCTTCCCTTCATCCTTCCTTCCCTCCTTCCTTTCTAATCCTTCCCTCCTTCCCTCCTTCCTTCCTTCCCTCCTTCCTTCTCTCCAATCATTCCCTCTTTCCCTTCTTCCTTCCTTCCTTCCTTCCTTCCTTCTTTCCTTCCTTCCCTCCTTCCTTCCTTTCCTCCTTCCTTTCCTGTGTCCAATCCTTCCCTTCTTCCTTCTTTCCTTGTCTCCAATCTGTTAGGTTTTTAAAAAGAGGTAGGCGAGTAAGAACCGCACCAGCACGCATGTGGTATTCAGATAAGGGGTAGGTTTATTCAGTAGACCTGCTGGGACCAGGCAAGGTTGGCACTCCACGTGGCTGGGAAAGGCCTGGGAATGAGAGAGAGAGAGAGCTGGGAAGAGAGGAAAGAGAGAGAGAAGAGCAGAGAGAGGGGTAAGAACAGTAGCACTCACGTGGTATTCAGGTAAGAGCTAGGCTTATTCAGTAGACCTGATGGGACCAGGCAAGGTTGGCACTCCACATGGCTGGGAAAGAGAGAGAGCAAGAAAAGAACAGAGAGAGAGCTAGAATAGAACAGAGAGAGCAAGAAGAGAGCAGCAAGAGCAAGAGCAAGAGAGCGTCTGGGCCTGGGTTAGGCCTTATGTAGGGTATGGGCGGGGAAAGGTGTGGCCACATCAAATTCAGATGTGACCTCAGCGGATGCAGATGTGACCTCTTCCAGGTGTCCCAGTTGCCTAGGTAACGCAGGTACTGGGTGGAGACTTTGCTGCGAGGAGGGTGGAGTCTGCTCGCCATCCAGGAGCGGACCTTACACAATCCTTCCCTCCTCCTCTCCTTCCTTCCTTCCTTCCTTCCTTCCCTCCTTCCCTCCTTCTTTCCTTTCCTCCTTCCCTCCTTCCTTCCTTCCCTCCAATCCTTCCCACCTTCCTTCCCTCCTTCCTTCCTCCCTCCTTCCTTCCCTCCAATCCTTCCCTCCTTCCTTCCCTTCCTTCCTTCCTTCCTTCCTTCCTTCCTTCCTTCCTCCCTGGTCCAACCCAGGGCCTAGGAGAAGCACCGAGCTCGGGGCCCACAGCACCCATGCTGGGTGCTGATGGCTGAGTCCTTCCTGTGTGCAATGTGGAACAGCAGCTGGGTGGGGGGAGGAGGGGCACAGGGAAACTGGAAGCCTCTGCTGCTGTGGCTTTTTTTCTCCTGCAGGCCCCGCATGAATCATGGCCTGGAGGAAGCTGGAAACATCTGGAAGGAATTAGCAGGAAATGAGACCAAGATGTGGGAAAAGCCTGCGCCTCCTCCTCCCCCTGTGGCTGCTGCTGCTCCACCTCCTCCTCTTCCTCCTCTTCCTTCCTTCCTTCCTTCCTCCTCTTCCTTCCTTCCTTCCTTCCTTCCCTCCTTCCTTCCTTCCTTCCTTCCCTCCTTCCTTCCCTCCTTCCCTCCTTCCTTTCTTCCTTCCTTCCCTCCTTCCTTCCTTCCTTCCTTTGTTCCCTCCACTCCTTCCTTCCTTCCTTCCCTCCTTCCTTCATTCCCTCCACTTCTTCCCTCCTTCCTTCCTTCCTTCCCTCCTTCTCTCCTTCCTTCTTATGTCTTTCTGTCTGTCTCTGTGAGTCTCTATTTCTGTTTCTGTCTGTCTCTGTGTCTCTTTCTGTTTTGCAGTCTGTCTGTCACTCTGTCTCTGTCCATTTGTCTCTATGTCTCTGTGTGTCTGTCTCTGTATCTGTCTGTCTGTCTCTATCTGTCTGTCTCTGCCTCTGTTCATCTGTCTGTCTGGCTAGCTATGTCTGTCTCTGTCTCTTTCTGTCTCTGTCTGTCTGTCTGTCTGTCTGTCTCTGACTCCATTTTTCTGTCTGTTTCTGTTTGTGTCTGTTCATCTGTCTCTGTGTGTCTGTCTGTCTGTCTCTGTGTTTCTCTGTATTTTTCTGTGTCTGTCTCTGTCTGTTCGTCTGTCGGTCTCTCTGTGGGTCTGTCTGTCTTCATCTGTCTGTCTCTGTGTGTCTCAATCTCTATCTGTCTCTGTCCATTTGTCTCTCTGTCTATGTCTCACTCTGTATTTGTCTCTGTCTGTCTGTCCATCCGTCTGTCTGTCTCTGACTCCTTTTTTCTCTTTTACCGTTTCTCTGTCTCTATGGTTCTGTCTGTACGTCTGTCTGTCCCTGTCTGACTCTGTGTCTCTCTGTGTCTGTCCATTTGTCTGTCTCTCTGTCTGCCTCTGTCTGTCCATTTGTCTGTCCATCTGTCTCTGTCTGTTTCTCTGTCTATTTCTCTGTCTGTCTGTCTGTCTGTCTCTGTTCATCTGTCTCTCTGTGTCTGTCTGTCTGTCTATCTCTATTTCTGTCTGCCTCTATTTCTCTTTGTGACTTTCTGTCTGTCTGTTTCTCCGTCGGTCTGTTTATCTCTGTGTCTGTCTGTCTGTCTCTATGTCCATTTGTGTCTTTGTCTGTGTCTGTCTGTCTCTGGTTATCTGTCTGTGTCTGTCTGTCTCTCTGTCCATTTGTCTGTCTCTGTCTGTGTCTGTCTGTCTGTCTCTCTGTCTCTTTCTGGGTCTGTCTGTCTGTCTCTGACTCCATTTTTCTGTGTTTGTGTCTGTGTCTCTGTCTGTTTGTCCCTGTATCTGTGTGTTTGTCTGTCTGTCTCTGTCTTTCTCTATCTGTGTGTCTGTCTCTCTCTGTGTCTGACTGTCTCTGTTCATCTGTCTCTCTGTGTTTCTCTCTATATATTTGTCTCTGTCTCTTTGTCTGTCTGTCTGTCCCTGTCTGTGTGTCTCTCGGTCTCTATTTGTCTCTTTGTCTATCTCTATGTCCATGTCTGTCTCTGTATGTCTGTCTCTGTTCATCTGTCTCTCTGTGTCTGTCTGTCTGTATCTCTCTGCCTATCACTCTGTGTCTATTTTTCTGTTTCTGTCTGTGTGTCTGTCCGTGTTCATCTACCTCTCTGTGTGTCTGTCTGTCTCTTGTGTTTCTCTGTATTTGTCTCTGTCTCTCTGTGTCCATCTGTCTGTCTATGTCTGTGAGTCTGTCTGTCTGTGTTCATCTGTCTCTCTCTGTCTGTTTGTTTCTGTCTCTGTCTGTCCATCTGTCATTCTCTGTGTCCGTCTGTCTCTGTATCTGTTTGTCTCTGTCTATCTGTGTCTGTCTGTCTCTGTGTCTGTCTCTCTGTCCATGTCTGTCTCTGTTCATCTCTCTCTCTGTCTCTGTGTCTGTCTGTCTCTCTCTCTGTCTCTGTCTGTCTGTCTCTATATTTATCTGTCTGTATCTCTGTGTGTCTCTGTCTGTCTCTATATTTGTCTGTATCTCTCTGTCTGTCTGTCTGTCTGTCTGTGTCTGTCTATTTTTCTCTCTCTGTCTGTGTCTGTCCCTGTTCATCTGCCTCTCTGTGTGTCTGTCTGTCTCTTGTGTTTCTCTGTATTTGTGTCTGTCTCTCCATCTCTGTCTGTGTGTCTCTCTGTGTCTCTGTCTCTCTCTGTTTATCTGTTTCTGTCTGTGTTTTGTCTCTCTGTCTCTGTCCATCTGTCATTCTCTCTGTCTGTCTCTGTCTCTCTGAGTCTGTCTGTCTGTTCATCTCTCTCTGTGTCTGTCTGTCTGTCTGTCTCTCTCTCTGTCTCTGTCTGTCTGTCTATATTTGTATGTCTGTATCTCTCTGTCTGTCTCTCTGTGTCTGTCTATTTTTCCCTCTCTGTCTGTCTGTGTGTCTGTCCCTGTTTATCTGCCTGTCTGTGTGTCTGTCTGTCTCTGTCTCTCTGTCTCTCTCTGTCTATCTGTGTGTCTGTCTGTGTGTCTGTCTCTGACTCCATTCCTCTGTCTTTCTGGCTGCGTTTCCTCTCTGTCTGTCTGTCTGTCTATCCCCCCTCCTCCCCCGCCCCCCCACACCCCCTCTTTCTCAGCTCTGTGCCCCCCAGCCCACAGGTCCGGCCTTTTCCCCTTCCTCTCCCCTCCTCCTCCTCCTCCTCCTCCTCCTCTTCCTCCTCCTCCTCCTCCTCCTCCTCCTCCTCCTCCTCTCTCTTTCCTTCCAGAACTTTCTCTTCGGCCGTTTCTCCCTCCCCCTCCCCAGCATCCCCCCCTTCCCCGCCTGGCCTGGTGGGGGGATTCATGGTCTCCCCATCCCCCTCTCATCGACCCCCACCCCCTCTTTTTCTTCCCTGATTCCCCTCCCTCCTTTTCCCACTGACACCCCCCCTCAGCCCAGGCTGTGTGGGGCGGAGCTGAGGCTCAGGCTGCAGCGTGGCGGGGTGGGGACATCTGGGCCTGGGCGGATAAAAGAGGAGCCCGCAAGCTGTGCTGTGCTGTCTGGAGATACAGGACAGAGAGACAGAGAGACAGACAGACAGACCAGGTGAGGGGACCTGGACGAGGGGTGGAGGGGGGTGAGGGGATCTTGGGGTACAGGGGATCCTGGGAGGGGGGAAAGGGGGAGGTGTAGGGATTTGGGGGTTCTGGGGGTCAAGGAGGAGAGGTTAGGGGTCAGGGAGATGCAGGGGGAAACATGGTCAATCCTGGGGTTCCCAGGACCCCAAAGTTCATTGGGGGGAAAGCACAAGGATTCCTGGGAAGAGGGGGTCAAAGGCCCAGAGAGCAAAGGTCCTGGGGTGCAGCCAGCAAAGGAGTTCAAAGGTCAAGGAGGGGGGAGACAGAGGTCAGGGGAGGGCGGACACCTGGGACATGGGCAAGATCAGGGAGCCAAGGTCCTGGGGTGCAAAGTTCAGGGGTGAGGGAGTCAGGAAGAGGGGGAATGGGAAGTTCAGGGGTGCAGGGATCAGAGGTCACCAATCTGGGGGGTGAGGGAGGGCATCTGTCACGGGGGTCCTGGGTCCTAGGTTCCCCCAAGTTCAGAGGGGAAAAGCCCAGGGAGCAAAGGTCCTGGGGTGCAGAGTTCAGGGGGTGCAGGGGTCACAGGTCACAGGAATCTGGGGTACAAGGGTCCCAGGTCCCAGAGGTAATGGAAAACCCACCTTAGGGGTGCAGGGTGTCATGGTCCTCCTCTTCCTCCTCCTCCTCTTTCTCCTGTCCTCCTCCTCATTCTCTTCTTCCTTCTCCTCTTCCTCTCTTCCTCCTCCTCTTCCTCCTCCTCCTCTTCCTCCCCATCCATCCATCCATCTACCCATCCATCCACCCATCCATCCATCCACCCATCCTCCCATCCATCCATCCATCCATCCACCCATCCATCCATCCACCCACCCATCCACCCACCCATCCACCCATCCATCCATCCATCCATCCATCTACCCACCCACCCACCCATCCACCCATCCACCCATCCACCCATCCATCCACCCATCCATCCATCCACCACCCATCCATCCATCCATCCATCTGCCCCTCCACCCATCCATCCACCCATCCATCCATCCACCCATCCATCCACCCATCCATCCATTCATCCACCCATCCATCCATCTACCCATCCATCCATCCACCCACCCACCCATCCATCCACCCATTCATCCATCCATGAAGCCACGCCCCCTGTGGCTGGTCCAACCCATTCTCTTCCTCCTCCTTTTCCTCCTCTTCTTCCTCCTCCTCCTCCTTTTCTTCCTCCTCATTGTTATTACTATTATTCTCATCATAGTTATTATTATTACTGTTATTGACATTGTTGTTTTTACTATCATGATTGTTACTGTTATTGTTAATATGATGGTTATGATCATCATTATTGTCATGGTTATTACTATTATGGGTATTGTGGTTATTATTGTAATTGTTGTCATGATGTTTGGGTTATTGTTATGATTGTTATTGTTGTTATTGTTACTATGGTGATGGTTATTATTATGGTTACTGCTATTGTTGTCATGATGGTTGTTATTGTTATTGTTGTTGTCATTGTTATTATTATAGTTATTATTGTTGCCATGGTTATTACTATTATGGGTATTATGGTTATTATTGTTATCGTTGTTATTATTGTCATTGTTATTGTTATTATAGTTGTTATTGTTGTCATGGTTATTATTGTCATTGCTATTGTTATTATAGTTATTATTATTGTCACAATGGTTATTGTTATTGTTGTTCTTGTTACTGTGGTGGTGACAGTCGTTGGCATATTCTTCGCCAAGCCTTCCTTGTTGCTCAGGAGGCTGAGATCTGGAGGATCGTGGTTCAAAGCCACCTCCACCCCCTCTCCCCACCCCCCCCAGGACCAACCGAGAGACCCGGATCTCCAGTGAACCCCCCAACCTGGAAAGGTAGGTGAGGAGCTCCGGCCCCGGGTTCGCATCCCGGGGAGGGGGGGCTGATGGAGGTGGGAGGAAGAGGAGGAGGAGGAGGAGGAGGGTGATGGGTGATAGGAAGCCAGGGGGAAATGGGGTGCTGAGTACTTAGTACTTAGTCCTGGGGAGGGGGGAGGGGGGATGGACAATGACAGAAACAGACAGACAGACAGAAGAGACACACAGACAGATGTAGACACACAGACAGACACAGACATGACACACAGAGAGAGAGAGACACAGACAGACAGACCAAGATGTGCAGACAGACAGGGAGAGACAGAGACAGGACAGACAGACACACAGACAGACATACAGACAGACAGAGACACAGAGACTGAGAGAGAGACAGAGACAGAAGAGACAGACAGGCACAGACAGTCAAACTGAGCCAGGACAGATAGACAGAGACACAGAGACAGGAAGAGACAGATGGACACAGGCACAGACAGAGACAGAGACAGAGAGACAGAGATGGACGTGAGAGAAACTGGCACAGACAGACACAGAGAGACAGACAGACAGGAAGACACAGAGACAGAACAGACAGACAGAAGAGACACACAGACAGATGTAGACACAGAGACGCACAGACAGAGAGAGACACACACAGACAGACGAAGATTGCAGACAGACAGGGAGAGACAGACAGAGACAGGACAGACAGACAGAGACACACAGACAAAGACACAGACAGACAGAGACACAGACAGACAGACAGAGACACAGACAGACAGACAGGGAAAGACAGATGGCAGAAACAGAAGAGACAGACAGGCACAGACAGACAAACTGAGCCAGGACAGATAGACAGAGACACAGAGACAGGAAGAGACAGACAGACACAGGCACAGACAGAGACAGAACAGACAGAGATGGACATGAGAGAAACCGGCACAGACAGACACAGAGAGACAGACAGACAGAAAAGACAGAGAGAAGTGACAGATGGAGAGAGGTAGAAGAGACAGACAGACAGAGACAAGAAACAGACAGACAGCTGTAGACACAGAGACAGGAAGGGAGATGAACAGACATGGAGAGACAGCAACAGACAGAGATAGACACAAGCACAGAGAGACAGACAGAGACAAGAGACAGACACAGAGACGGACACAGACAGAGACAAACAGACAGAGACAGAACAGACTGACAGACAGACAGATGGAGACAGGGAGAGACCGACAGGTAGACAGACAGACAGACTGAGACACAGATGTGAACACAGAGACTGACAGGAAGAGACAGAGACAGGACAGACAGACACAAGAGACAGAACAGACACAGACAGACAGACAGACAGACAGACAGACAGACAGAGATAAGAGACAGACTCAGAGACAGACAGAGAGAGACAGATGGACAGACACAGAACAGATAGACACAGGGGCAGACTGACTGACAGAAGAGTCAGACACAGACTGAGACAGACAGACAGACATCAACATACAGACAGACATGAGACAGAGACAGACAGACAGACAGAGACAGAGACAAGTGACAGATGGAGAGAGACAGAAGAGACAGAACCAAGAAGACAGAGACAGACAGACAGAGAGACCAATGGACAGATAACAGACAGAGACAGAGAGGCAGACAGACAGAGACAGACAGAGGGAGACATGGAGACAGGGGGAGACCAACAGAGATAGACGGACAGACAGACAGACAGGGAGAGACAGATGGATAGAGACAGACAGACACAGACAGAGACAGAGAAAAGACAGATGGACAGAGACAGGAAGACAGACACAGACAGAACAGACAGACAGACAGAGGCGGATGTGACAGAAACAGGCACAGACGGTCAGAAAGACACAAGAGACAGACATATGAATACAGAGACATACAGGAAGAGATAGAGATAGAACAGACAGACAGACAACAGAAGAGACAGACAGATGTAGTTACAGAGACGGAAAGACAGACACAGACATGAGACAGAGAGAGACACACAGACAGACGAAGATGTACAGACAGACGGAGACACACAGAACACACACACACAGAGACACAGAGACAGACAGATGGACAGAGACAGAAGAGACACAGACAGAGAGACACAGACAGACATGAGCCAGAGACACAGACATGACTGACAGACAGACGGAGACAGTTAGACAGAATCAGAAGAGACAGACAGGCACAGACAGACAAACTGAGCCAGGACAGATAGACAGACATAGACACAGAGACAGGAAGAGACAGACAGACACAGGTACAGACAGACAGAGAGACAGACAAAGAGAAGAGACAAAAGACAGACAGACAGACAAACAGATGTACACAAAGAGACATACAGAGAGAGACAGATGCACCGAGACAGACAAAGAGAACAGACAGACAGGCACAGAGAGACGGACAGACAGAGAGAGACAAGTGACAGATGGAGAGAGACAGATGAGACAGACAGACAGACAGAGAACACAGACAGATGTAGACACAGAGACAGACAGGAAGAGACAGACAGACAGAGACAGACATGTAGACACAGAGAGAAGAAACAGACTCAGACAGACAGACAGACAGACAGAGGACACAGATGTAGACACAGAGACAGACAAGAAGAGACAGACAGTCAGAGACAGACATGTAGACACAGAGATAGAGAAGAAACAGACAGACGCAGGCACAGACAGACAGATGGGCAGACACAGAGGAGACAGATGGACAAACAGACACAGATAGAGACAAGTGACAGATGGACAGAGACAAGAGTCACACAGACAGACAGAGACAAAAGACAGACAAGTACAGACAGAAGAGAAAAGAGACAAACAGACACAGACAGGAAGACAGACGGGGACAGACAGACAGACTGAGACAGAAGAAACCGACACAGGCACAGAAAGACAGACTGAGAAGAGACAGACAGACACAGAGAGACAGAGGCATGAGAGCCAATGGACAGACAAGAGACAGAAGAGACACAGACAGACAGACATATACACAGAGACAAAGACATGAGACAGACAGACAGATGGAGACACAGAGACAGACGGACAGAGGGAACAGACACAGACTGACAGACATGAGACTGATGGACAGACAAGAGACAGACACAGAGATGAGAGACAGAGCCAGACGGAGACACAGACACAGACAGGGAGAGATAGATGGACAGACAGAACAGACAGACAGACAGATGGAGACAGGGAGAGACCGACAGAGGTAGACAGACAGACAGACAGACTGAGACAGACAGGAAGAGACAGAGACAGAATAGACAGACAGACACAAGAGACAGACAGAGACAGAACAGAAACAGACAGAGATAAGAGACAGACAGACAGGGAGACAGACAGACACAGGCAGACACAGAGACAGAGAGACAGATGGACAGACACAGAACAGATAGACGCAGGGGCAGACAGACCGACAGAGAGAAGAGTCAGATACAGACAGACAGACAGACAGACGTCAACACAGAGACAGACATGAGACAGAGACAGACAGACACAAGTGACAGATGGAGAGAGGCAGAAGAGACAGACAGACGAGCCAGGAAGACAGAAACAGACAGACAGACAGACAGACAGTCAGACAGAGGACACAGATGTAGACACAGAGACAGACAGACAGACACAGACTGAGACAGAAGAGACCCAGACAGACAGACAGACAGATGTACACACAGAGACACACAGGAAGAGAAACGGATAGAGACAGACACAGGCATAGACAGACAGACATAGAGACAAGAGACAGATGGACAGAGACAGAAGAGACAAAGAGACAGACAGGCACAGTCACAGACAGACAAACTCAGCCAGGACAGATAGACAGACATAGACACAGAGACAGGAAGAGACGGACGGACACAGGCACAGACAGACAGAGACAGAACAGACAGACAGACAGACAGACAGAGATGGATGTGAGAGAAACTGGCACAGACAGACACAGAGAGACAGACAGACAGAGAAGAGACAGAAGAGACAGACAGGGACAGACAGACAGATGTACACACAGAGACAGACAGGGAGAGACAGATGCACAGAGACAGACAAAGACAAGAGACAGACAGACAGACACAGACAAAGACAAGTGACAGATGGAGAGAGACAGACGAGACAGACAGATGGAGCCAGGAAGACAAAGACAGACAGACAGAGGACACAGACAGATGTAGAGACAGTGACAGGAAGAGACAGACGGACACAGGGACAGACAGACAGAGACAGGGACAGACAGACAGACAGAAGAGACAGACATGTAGACACAGAGACAGAGAAGAAACAGACTCAGACAGACAGACGCAGGCACAGACAGACAGATGGGCAGACAGAGGAGACAGATGGACAGACAGACAGACACAGAGACAGGCAGGAAGGGAGATGGACAGACACGGAGAGACAGACAGACAGAGACAGAGACAGACAGGAAGAGACACAGACAGATGGACAGAGACAGGAAGACAGACAGACAGACAGAACAGACCAACAGAGATAGACACAGGCACAGAGAGACAGACAGACAGAGACAAGAGACAGACGGGGACAGACAGACTGAGACAGAAGAGACACCAAGACAGATAGACAGAGACAGACGGACAGACAGAAACAAAAGACACACAGAGACAGACTGAGATAGAAGAGATCCAGACAGACAGATGTACACACACAGACGGACAGGAAGAGAGTCGGACAGAGACAGAGACAAGAGACAGATGGACAGAGACAGACAGACATGAGACTGGTAGACAGACACAGGGAGAGACAGAGATAACAGACAGACAGACGTCAACAGACAGACAGAGACAAAAGACAGAGACAAACAGAGATGTGGAGACAGACAGATGTCAACACAGACAGTGATGGAACAGACAGACAGACAAGATCGATGGACAGACAAGAGACAGAGATAGAGAAACCCAGACAGACAGACGGAGATGTACAGACAGATGGAGACACAGAGATAGACAGGGAAAGACAGAACAGACAGACAGAGAGACATTAGACCAATGGACAGATAACAGAGAGAGACAGAGAGACACAGACAGAGACAGACAGACAGACAGAGACACAGAGACAGGGAGAGACTGACAGAGGTAGATGGACAGAGACAGGCAGATGTCAACACAGACAGACAGAGATAAGAGACAGAGACAGACACAGAGACAGACAGAGACACAGACAGACAGGGACACAGACAGACAGATACAGACAGACAGAGATAAGAGACAGACAGAGGGAGACAGACATAAGAGACAGACACAGACAGACAGACACAGAGGCAGACAGGGAGTGACAGACCAGACAGACAGACATGAGACCAATGGACAGATAACAGACAGAGACAGAAAGGCAGACAGACAGACAGATAAGAGACAGACAGACAGATGTCAACACAGAGACAGACAGACAGGGAGACAGACACAGACAAAGACAGAGAGATAGACATGGAGAGACAGATGGACAGAGACAGACAGACAGAGCAGGTCTTCCCGGTCTCTTTTTCCTTGTGTCTCTCGATTTCCTGATCATATTCCTGTTGGTGTTTTCCTTCTTCCTCTTCTGTCTCCTCTTCCTCTTCCATCTTCTCTTCCATCTCCTCTTCTTCTTCCATTTCCTCTTCCTCTTCCATCTCCTCTTCCGTCTCCTCTTCCATCTCCTCTTCCATCTCCTCTTCCGTCTCCTCTTCCCTCTTCTCTTCCTCTTCCGTCTCCTCTTCCATCTTCTCTTCTGTCTCCTCTTTCTCTTCCATCTCCTCTTCCTCTTCCGTCTCCTCTTCCGTCTCCTCTTCCGTCTCCTCTTCCATCTCCTCTTCCATCTCCTCTTCCTCTTCCATCTCCTCTTCCTCTCCTCTTCCATCTCCTCTTCCTCTCCTCTTCCTCTTCCATCTCCTCTTCCTCTCCTCTTCCTCTTCCATCTCCTCTTCGATCTCCTCTTCCTCTTCCATCTCCTCTTCCTCTCCTCTTCCTCTTCCGTCTCCTCTTCCATCTCCTCTTCCTCTTCCGTCTCCTCTTCCTCTTCCGTCTCCCCTTCTGTCTCCTCTTCCTCTTCCATCTCCTCTTCCGTCTCCTCTTCCGTCTCCTCTTCCATCTGCCCTTCCGTCTCCTCTTCCTCTTCCATCTCCTCTTCTGTCTCCTCTTCCTCTTCTGTCTCCTCTTCCATCTCCTCTTCCATCTTCTCTTCCATCTCCTCTACCGTCTCCTCTTCCATCTCCTCTTCCATCTCCTTTTCCTCTTCCATCTCCTCTTCTGTGTCCTCTTCCATGTCCTCTTCCTCTTCCATCTCCTCTTCTATCTCCTCTCCGGTCTCCTCTTCCATCTCCTCTTCCTCTTCCATCTCCTCTTCCTCTTCCATCTTCTCTTCCTCTTCCATCTCCTCTTCCATCTCCTCTTCCTTCTCCTCTTCCATCTCCTCTTCCTCTCCCATCTCCTCTTCCATCTCCTCTTCCATCTCTTCCGTCTCCTCTTCCATCTCCTCTTCCTCTCCTGTCTCCTCTTCCATCTCCTCTTCCGTCTCCTCTTCCGTCTCCTCTTCCTCTCCCGTCTCCTCTTCCGTCTCCTCTTCTATCTCCTCTTCTGTCTCCTCTTCCATCTCCTCTTCCTCTTCCATCTCCTTTTCCTCTTCCATCTCCTCTTCTGTCTCCTTTTCCATCTCCTCTTCCTCTTCCATCTCCTCTTTCATCTCCTCTTCCTCTTCCATCTCCTCTTCCTGTTCCCCTTCCTCTTCCTCGTGTCCATGTCCTTCTTCCTCTTCCTGTTCTTCTGATACATCTCCTTCCTCTTCCCATTCTCCTTCCTCTTCCTCCCCGTTGTCTCCCTGACCCCCACAGGTCGCCTCACATCCTTGAACCTCCATCCCCGGGCCTCCAACTTCCAGCCTCCATCCCTGGCCTCCATCCTTGGGCCTCCACCCCCTTGGACCTCCATCTCCAGCCTCCACTCCTGGCCTCCATCCCCAGCCTCCACCCCATTTGGCCTACTTTCCTCTATCCACAGGGCCTCCATCCCTAGCCTCCACCCTCCTGGGCCTCCTTCCCTGGGCCTCCAACTTCCAGTCTCAATCCCCAGCCTCCACCCCATTAGGCCTCCATCCCTGGGCCTCCATCCCCAGCCTCCAATACCTCTGGGCCTCCTTCTCTGGCCTCCAACTTACAGTCTCCATCCTCAGCCTCTACCTCTGGCCTCCACCTTCCTGGACCTCCATCCCCAGTCTCCATACCTGGCCTCTAACCCTGAGGCCCCCATCCCTGGACCTCCACTTTCCTTAGGCCTCCATCCCTGGGACTCCATCCCCTGGGCCTCCAACTTCCAGTCTCCTTCCTCAGCCTCCACCCCTATCCTCCACCCTGTTGGACCTCCATCCCCAGTCTCCACCCTGGCCTCTAATCCCTAGGCCTCCTTCCTTGGGCCTCCAACTTCCAGCCTCCATTTCCCTGGGCCTCCACCCCTGGGCCTCCATCCCCAGCCTCCCCCCCTCCATCCCAGCCCCAGGATGGGGGGCCCCCGCCCCTGGGCCTCGCTGCTGCTGCTGCTGCTCCTGTGTGGCCCCCACCCAGCCCCTGCCACCCGCTGCCCCAGGACCTGCGCCTGCTACGTCCCCACCGAGCTCCACTGCACCTTCCGCAGCCTCAGGGCCGTGCCCCACGTGCTGGACCCCAAGATAGAGCGCGTGAACCTGGGGTGAGGCCTGGGGGGGAGGGGGGAAGGAAGGGAAGGAAGAGGAAGGAAGGAAGGAAGGAAGGAAGGAAGGAAGGAAGGAAGGAAGGAAGGAAGGAAAGAAGGAGGGAAGGAGGGAAAGAAGGAAGGAGAGAAGGAGGGAAGGAAGGAAGATGGAGGGAAGGAAGGGAGGATAGAAGGAAGGAAGGAAGGAGGGAAGGAAAGAAGGAAGGAGGGAAGGAAGGAGGGAGGGAAGGAAGGAGGGAGGGAGGGAAGGAGGGAAGGATGGAAGGAAGGAAGGAGGGAGAGAAGGAAGGAAGGAAGGAAGGAAGGAAGGAAGGAAGGAGGGAAGGAGGGAAGGAAAGAAGGAAGGAAGGAAGGAGGGAAGGAGGGAGGGAAGGAAGGAAGGAGGGAGGGAAGGAAGGAAGGAAGCGAGGGAGGAAAGGAAGGAAAGAAGGAAGGAAGGAAGATGATGATGAGTAATGATTCATTATTCTTGACCCTGACCCGGAAACAAAAGTCCTGCCCTCCCAGCGCTGGTTTTCAGGCTGGTTTCCTGATTTCCTCTTCCTGTCCTCTCATCTGTTGAATTAGGTTCAACCACATCCGGGTCCTGACGCACGCTTCCTTCTCCGGTCTCGCGAGACTTCAGCTGCTGCTGCTGCATGGAAACGAGATCGCGGACATCACCGAGGGCGCCCTGAGCGACCTGGGTGCACTGCAGGTGCGCAGGGAGCGGGCGGAATTGGAAGGAAGTGGAAGGAAGTTTGGCAGGAAGTGGGGCAGAAATACGCAGTGAAGTGGGACAAAGTAGGGGAGGAAGTGGGGTGGAAGTTTGAGGAAATAGATACGGAAGTGGGAGGAAGTAGGGCTGGAAGTGGGAAGGAAGTTGGAGGAAGAAGGAAGTGGGAAAAGAGTAGGAAGGAAGGAGGGGGGAAATGCGGAGGAAGACAGGCAGAAATGGGGATCAAATAGCAAAGGAAGTGGGGAGGAAGTAGGGAATCAATGGAGGAAGTAGAGACAGACATGGAAGGAAGTCGAGGCAGAAGGGAGGCGGAAGTGGGGCAGAAGTGAGACGGAAATGGATAAGGACCTGGGAAGAAGTAGGGCCGGAAGTGTAGCCGGATGTTGAGTGGAAATAGGGAAGGAAGTGGAGCAGAAGTGGGTCGGAAGTAGTGAGGATATGGATCTGGAAGTGGAAGTAGGGCCGGAAGTGGGGTGGAAATCGGGAAGTAGGGAGGAAGTGTGAGGAAGTAGGGACGAAAATAAGCCGGAAGTGGGGAGGAAGTGGGAGGAACTAGGGGTGGAAGTGGGGCGGAAGTGGTTAGGATAGGGTTCCGGAAGTGAGAAGTGGGGTGGAAATAGGGAAGGAAGTGGGGAGGAAGCAGGACGAAGTAGGGGCGGAAGTAAGGCGGAAGTGGGGCGGAAGTGGTGAGGATATGGATCCGGAAGTGGAGTGAAAATAGGGAAGGAAGTGGGGAGGAAGTGGGGGCGGAAGTGACCCAGAAGTGGGGAATGATATATAGCCGGAAGAGGGGAAGAAAGTGGAAATAGGACCATGGGTAGGATCGGAAGTGGGGCAGAAATAAGGAAGGAAATGGATAAGAAGTGGGAGGAAGTCGGGGCTGAAGTGAGGCGGAAGTGAGCCAGAAGTGGGGCAGAAGTGGTGAGGATATGGATCCAGAAGTGACAGGAAGTAGGGCCGTAACTTGGAGGAAGTAGAGGCGGAAGCCAGCCGGAAGTGGGGAGGAAGTGACCCGGAACTGGGGCGGAAGTAAGTCGGAAGTAGGGAGGAAGTGAGACTGGGGCAGAAGTGGGAATGGAAGAAGTGAGGAAATGTACTCGGAAGTGGGAGGAAGTAGAGGCAGAATTCGGCAGAAGCCGGATGTGGAGCAGAAGTGTGACAGGAAGTGGTACGGAAATAGGGCAGAAGTGAGACCGGAAGGGGGTGAAAGAGACCGGAAGTGGGGCGGAAGTGACCCCGAAGTGGCCCTTCGGATCCCAGAAATGTCCCCTTTGACCCACGCAGGTGCTGAAGCTGAGCTACAACCAGCTTCGGGCACTGCACACGGGCTCCCTGCGGGGCCTGCGGCGCCTGTCCCGGCTGTACCTGGACCACAACCGGCTGGAGTCGGTGCACCCATGGGCACTGCTGGGACTGGCATCATTGCGGCTGCTGCGTCTGGATGGGAACCGGCTGGCGGCGCTGGCGCCCGAGGGGCTGGCCACGCTGCGTGTGCGCGGGGTCCCGGCGTGCACGCTGGGCGTGCTGCACCTGGCTGGGAACCGCCTGGCAGCGCTGCCTGCCGGCACCCTGGCCCGCGCACCCGCGCTGCGCGCGCTGCATCTGCAGGGTAACCCCTGGGCCTGCGGCTGCCGCGCGCGCTGGATGGAGGGCCTGCAGGGGCGGGGCCGAGGTGAGCAGAGGGGGCGTGGTCAAGCGCAGGCCAATGAGAGGGCGGGGCGGGGCTGAGGCGATGCAGAGAGGGAGCGTGACCAAGATACAGCCAGTGAAAAAGGACGGGGTCGTGGCTGGGCGTAAGTGAGTAGCCGAGCTCCCCGAGTCACGTGGGGCAGAGGCGTGGCTGAGGTGCCCAGGGGGGCGTGGCCGAGCTCCAGCCAGTAAAAAACGGCAGCAGTGTGGCTGGGCGTGGCTGGGCATTAGTGAGGAGCTGCAGGGGGCGTGGCCGAGGTCCAGCCAGTCAGGTGAGATGAGGACGTGGCTGAGGTGACACGGGGGCATGGCTGAGCTCCAGCCAGTCAGGCAGGGCAGGGGTGTGGCTGAGGCTCGGCAGGGGGTGTGGCCAATCTCCAGCCAGTCAGGCATGGCGGGGGCGTGGCTGAGAACCCCCAGGAAGGGCGTGGCTGAGCTCCAGCCAGTCAGGCGCGGCGGGAGCATGGCCGAGGCTCCCCAGGGGGGCGTGTCCCATGTCAGCCCCGCCCCTCTCCCATCCCCGCCTGCAGGCATGCTGCGCTGTGGGAAGGAACAGGCGTGCGCGGCCTGCGCCAGCCCCACTGACCGCCGCGGCCTGGACCTGCGTCGCCTGCCACCACGCATGCGCTGTCGGTCGCCGCGCATCCTCACTGACCCGGCGGATGGCGAGGAGCCGCCAGAAGCGGAAGTGGAGGCAGAGGAAGAGAAAGTGGAGGACGGGGAGGATGTGGGCGAGGTGCGGCTGAGGCTGACAGACGCCCGTGGCCGCACCGCCCACCTTGCCTGCCGCCTGCGGCGCGCGCCCGTCGTGCGCGACCTCAACGTGCGGCCCGGCCTCGCCCCCGACACCCCTGCGCACGTGCGCCTGATGCTCAGTGCCGCCCTCGTCTGCTATGCCGACCCTGCCCACCTCGCACATGCCCGCCGCCTGCTGGGAGGTGATGACACTGATGACGTCGCGCTGATGCTGCGCTGGGACCCGGAGGCGCCGCGCCATGCCCACCTGGATGGGGACCTGGGAGATGGATCCGGGGAAGGCCACGCCCAACCCTCGGGCGGAGACCCTGATGGGGATGAGCTGTATCAGGACAGGCACCCGGATGTAGGCCACGCCCACCGTCAGGGTGGAGACCCGGATGTGGACCATATGTATCAGGCCACAGACTCAGATTTAGGCCAGGCCCACCATCGAACCAGGAACCCTGATATAGGCCACGTCCACCAGGGAGCCAGAGACCCTGATGTAGGCCCTGCCCACGCTCAGGACAGAGACCCGGTTGTAGGCCACACCCATCTGCAGGACAAATACCTGGATGTAGGCTATATGTATCAAGCCCGAGACCCGGATGTAGGGCCCTCCCGCCAGCAGGACAGACACCCGGATGTAGGCCATGAATATGATCAGGACATAGGCCCCGCCCACCCTCAGGACAGATACCCTGATGTCAATGACCCGGATGAGGGCCCCGCCCACTCTGAGGACAGAGACCCGGATGTAGGCCCCAGGTATGACCAGGATGGAGGCCACGCCCACCCTGAGGCCAGTTTCCCGGATGTCCATGACCCGGATGTGGGCAAGGCCTACCGCCTGGTTCGCGGCCCTGGTGCGTCGTCATCGTCGCCGATGTCACTTCCGGGCGTGGTGGCCCGGCTGTGGGCGCGGCCTGCCTGGCTTCTGCAGCCCGAGCTGACGCTGCGCTGGGCCGGGCTGCGCGGGCCACACATACATCTGACGTGGACGGCGTGCGTGCGTGGCCCCGAGGACCCGGAGGACGCGCCCTGGGTGACCCTTGACCCCCGTGATGACCCCGATGACGTGCACGTGGTGACCCCGGGGCAGACTCTGCGGCTGCACTGTGCGGCGCAGGGCTCGGAAACGCCACGCGTGGCCTGGATGCGGCCCGACGGCTCCGTCCTGCGGGGCGATGAGGACGGCGGCCATGACGGGGGGACAACGCTGGAGATCCGCGGGGTGCGCCAGGCTGATGCTGGATGGTACCGCTGCGAGGCCCGAGTGGGGCGCCGCGGGGAAACCGAGGCACGGCACGTGGCCTACGGCGGGGACGGAGCCACGGGGTCCGGGGCCTACGTGGAGGAGGAAGCCATGGAATCTGAGGCCTATGGTGTGAATGAAGCCATAGGATCCAAGGCCTACGCTGAGGAGAAAGCCACGAGATCTGAGGCCTACGCTGAGGAAAAAGCCACAAGATCCGAGGCCTACCCTGAGGAGAAAGCCACAGGATCCCAGGCCTATGCTGAGGAGAAAGCCATCAAATCTGAGGCCTATGACATGAATGAAGCCATAGGATCTGAGGCCTACACTGAGGAGAAAGCCAAAGGATCCAGTGCCTATGGCTCAGATGAAGCCATGAGATCCGAGGCCTACATTGAGGAAAAAGCCACAAAATCTCAGACCTATGGTGAAGAAAAAGCCATAGAGTCCGAGGCTTACGCTGTGAATGAAGCCATAGAATCCGAGGCCTATGGTGCAAATGAAGCCATAGAATTCGAGGCCTTCACTGAGGAAAAAGCCATAGGATCTGAGGCCTACACAGAGGAGAAAGCCATAGGCCCCGCAGCCTACACCGTGTCTGAAGCCACAGGCCGTGCAGCCTTTGACACCTCTGAAGCCACAGGCCCCGCAGCCCCGTCTGCAGCCCCAGGCCCCGCAGCCTTTGATGCCTCTGAAGCCACAGCCCCCGCGGCCTACGCCCCATCTGCAGCCCCGGGCCCTGTGGCCTACGGTGGCTTTGAGGCCGCCATGGCAGGCCGGGCGCAGCGCGTGTTCGTGGTGGCGTCGCGGGCGCCAGCGGCCACGGCTCTGGCACTGCCTGTGGGCGCCGCGCTGCAGCTGGGCTGCCGGGCAGAGGCGGAGCCGGCGGCGCGCGTGGGCTGGCTGCTGCCCGGCGGGCGCTGGGCCTGGGCAGGGACGGAGCTGGGGACGGACAGCGTCGGGGTCGGGGCGGACGGGACACTGACGCTGCCTGCGCTGGGTCCGCAGCACAGTGGACGCTATGTGTGCGTGGCCGCCAACGCGCTGGGGATGGCGCGCTGGGATGCGGACGTCAGCGTGGGCGGGGCGGCGGGGGACAAGATGGCGGAATCAAAGATGGAAGAATCCAAGATGACGGAAAGCAAGATGGCCAAAAACAAGATGGCGGAATCAAAGATGAAAGGCAACAAGATGGCGGAAAACAAGATGGAGGGAATTAAGATGGCGGATTCCAAGATGGTGGACACCAAGATGGCGGAATCCAAAATGGAGGGGAGCAAGATGACCGAAAACATGACAGAATCTAACATGCCCGACGCCAACATGGCGGATTCCAAGATGGCCAAAAACAAGATGGTGGACACCAAGATGGCGGAATCAAACATGGAGAGAAACAAGATGGAGGAATCCAAGATGGAGGGAACCAAGATGGCCGAATCCAACATGGCCGACACCAACATGGCAGATTCCAAGATGGTGGACGCCAAGATGGCGAAATCCAAAATGGAGGGAAACAAGATCGTGGAAAGCAACATGGCGGAATCCAAGATGGAAGGAATCAAGATGGCAGAAAACAAGATGGAAGGAATAAAGATGGCCGAAAACAAGGTGGTGGAATCAAAGATGGAGGGAACCAACATGGCGGAATCCCAGATGGAGGAATTCAAGATGGAGGGAATTAAGATGGCGGATTCCAAGATGGTGGAGGCCAAGATGGCGGATTCAAAAATGGCGGATTCCAAGATGGTGGGCGCCGCTGCGGAAGCGGCCGCGGGGGCGTCGCGCGGCGCTGACGTCGTTGTTGACGCGCCAAGCTCGGGCCCGGGCACCGGGGAAGCACGGCTGTGGCGTCGGCGTCTTGCGGGCGCCCCTGGGCGTGGGCGGCAGCGGCGTCCGCCGCCTCCGCCTCCCCCTCCCGCCCCACGCGCCGCCCCCGCCGGCCGCGGGTTCCAGCCCGCCTTACCGCGCCGCCCGCGCCCACCAGTGGCTACCGAGCACATCCGGCCCGAGCACTGGGCGCGCATCCTGGCACGCGTGCGCGGCCGCGGCAGGGGCGACTTCCGGGCCCCGCCCACCCTGCTTCCGGTCTCCATGGAGACCTCCCCGCTTCCGCTGTCTACACTTCCGGTTTCCACACTTCCGGTTTTGACGCAAATATCCCCACTTCCGGTCTCTGTGTCTTCTGTCGACCCACTTCCAGTCTCTACTCGGACCTCACCACTTCCGGTCTCCACTCAGACCACCCCACTTCCGGTCTCCACACTGCCGGTTTCCACTCGAACATCACCACTTCCTGTCTTCACTACTTCTGCCTACCCACTTCCGCTTTCCCCACGGACCTCCCCACTTCCAGTCTCCACTCGGACCCCTGCACTTCCTGCTTCCACACTTCCAGTTTCCACTCGAAAATTCCTACTTCCGGTCTCCTCTCGGACCACCCCACTTCCGGCTTCCACACTTCCGGTTTTGTCTCGAACATCCCCACTTCTGGGCTCCAATCGCAAATCTACACTTCCGTTCTCCACGCGGAGATCCCCACTTCCGATCTCCATTCGGACCACCCCACTTCCTGTTTCCCCACTTCCGGTTTCCACTCGGAAATCCCCACTTCCGGCCTCCACTACTTCGGCCTACCCACTTCCGTTTTCGACTGAGAGATCCCCACTTCCGGCTTCCACACCTCCGGTTTCCCTATGGACCTCCCCACTTCCGGTCTCCAGTCGGACCACCCCACTTCCGGTTACCACTCGGAGATCCCCACTTCCGGCTTCCACACCTCCGGTTTCCCCACGGACCTCCCCACTTCCGGTCTCCAGTCGGACCACCCAACTTCCGGTTACCACTCGGAGATCCCCACTTCCGACTTCCACACTTCCGGTCTCCCCACGGACCTCTCCACTTCTGGTTTTGACACTGACATCCCCACTTCCGGCCTCCACCCCTAGAGCATCCGCTGCTCCGACCTCTGCACTCCCGTCCTCCTCACTTCTGTCCTCCTCACTTCCGGCCTCCTTACTTCCGGCCCCCAGGAGGCTTGGCGGCGGCCGCAGGCGGGAACGACAGCACAAAGCCCACCGCGCCTGGCTGGGCCCCACGGCGAACCCCCGTGACCCCGTGGTTACAACCCTGCACGGCCGTGGCCCGGATGCCCTCCCTTCCCGTCCTGCGGCTTCCCCTGACAGTGACCCCGGGACCTTTGACCTGCGACCCCCGGCCCCGCCCGCTGTGACCCCGCCTCGTGGCACCTGGAACGAGCTGGACACGGGTGAGCCTCAGTTTACCCATCTGTTTCCTGCAGGCTCTTGGCGTGGGGGCGGGGGACTGAGGGGAGCCAGATGGGAGGTGGAGGTTAGCGGTCACAGGGAGGATACAAGACAGTCAGAGGTCACGGGGAGGTTAGGGGTCATGGGGGGTCAGAGGTCACAGGGAAGTCAGGGGTCACAGTCGGGTCAGCGGTTGCAGAGAGGTCAGAGGTCATGAAGAGGTTACGGGGAGGTGAGAGGCCATGGGCAGGTGAGAAGTGGATGGGAGGTCAAAGGTCATGGGGAACTCAGGGGTCATGGAGAGGTCACGGGGAGGTCTCGGGAGGGTCACTGGGAGGTCAGAGGTCATGGGCAAGCCAGGAGTCACAGGAGGTCAGAGGTCACAGAGTAGTCAGAGGTCATGGAGAGGTCACAGGGAGGTCAGGGGTCACTGGGAGGGCAGAGGGCATGGACAGGTCATGGGGCGAAGTCCTTTACTCTGTCTGTCTGTTGTCTGTGTTCCTGGCCGTGTGGGGCACAGGATGACTGGGGAGACAAACACACACGCACGGACAGACAGGCAGACAGACATAGAGCAGACAGATAGAGGGACAGATGGATAGACAGACAGACAGACAGATAGGTGGATAGACGGATGAATGGACGGATAGACAGAGCCATAGAGAGACAGACAGACAGATGGACAGAAGGTCGGATAGACAGGTAGACAGACAGTAGACAGACAGATGGACAGATAGATAGACAGATAGACTGATAGATAGAGCTATAGACAGATAGACAGAGAGATACATGGACAGATGGATGGAGAGACAGACAGACATGGAAACATACATGGTTGGATGGATGGATAGATAGGTAGACAGACAGAAAGCTGGATGGATAGATAGACAGACCAATGGACAGATAGACAGACAGAGCCATAGACAAAGAGATAGATGGACAGATGGATGGGTAGACAGACAGACAGACTGATGGATGTATAGACAGATAGGTAGACAGACACCAGACAGACGGATGGATACAGAGACAGGTGGACAGATGGACGGACAGAAGGACGGATAGACAGGTAGACAGATAGATAGAAGGACAGATGGACAGATAGATAGGTAGACAGACAGACAGACAGATAAACCAATGGACAGATAGACAGAGCCATAGAGAGACAGACAGAGAGATACATGGACTGATGGACGGATAAACAGACAGATAGACTGATGGACGGATAGACAGAGCCATGGACAGACAGACACCAGAGACATGGACAGATAGAAAGAGACAGACGGACAGACCGACCAATGGAAGGATGGACAGACAGAGCCATAGAGAGACAGACAGACAGAGAGATACATGGACAGATGGATGGATAGACAGACAGACAGATAGAAACATACATGGTTGGATGGATGGATAGGTAGACAGACAGACAGACAGACAGACAGACAGATAGACAGATAGATAGATAGATAGATAGATAGATAGATAGATAGATAGATAAATAGATAGATAGATAGATAGATAGATAGATAGATAGATAGATAGATAGATAGATAGATAGATAGATAGATAGACAGACAGACCAATGGACAGATAGACAGAGCCATAGAGACAGATAGACAGAAGAATGGACAGAGAGATGAACAGATGGACAGATGAACAGATGGATAGATGAACCAATGGACAGATAGACAGAGGCATACACAGTCAGAGAGACAGATGGACAGATGGATGGATAGACGAGTGGATGGATGGATGGATTGAAAGAGATAACATGGACAGGTGGGTGGGTAGACAGACGGACGGACTGATGGATGTATAGACAGATAGGTAGACAGACACCTGACAGACAGGCAGACAGATAAATAGAGAGACAGTGGACAGACAGATGGACAGATAGCTAAATGGATGGACCAGTGGACAAATAGACAGAATCATAGATAGACAGACAGAGTAATGGACAGATAGACAAACAGAGCCATAGACAGAGAGAGAGAGAGAGAGAGAGAGAGAGAGAGAGAGAGAGAGAGAGAGAGAGAGAGAGAGAGAGAGAGAGAGAGAGAGAGAGAGAGAGAGATGGACGGAAGGAAGGATACACAGGTAGGTAGACAGACAGTAGATAGATGGATGGACAGATGAATGGACAGACAGATACATTGGTGGACGGAGCGACACAGACACATGGACAGATAGACGGATGGACTGATGGATGGATAGACAGATGGACAGACAGAGAGACAGAGGGACAGACAGATGGACAAACAGAGGGACAGAGAGACAGAGGGACAGATGGACAGAGAAACGGACGGACAGATGGACAGACGGACGGACAAGTAGACAGACGAACAGACAGACTGACAGAGACAGACAGACAGAGGGACAGACAGACAGACATAGACAGACTGACAGACAGATGGATAGACAGACGGACAGAGAGATGGACAGCCGGACGGACAGACAGACAGAGGGACAGAGCACTGTCTCCGACCAGCACAGGGGCCCTTATCCAACGCCCTGTCCCTCTGTCCCTCCCTCCGTCCGTCTGTCCATCCCCAGGCGTGGAGCTGACCCCAGCGGCGCCCGACACGCATGGGACGGACACGAGTGGATCTGACGCTGGCATGATGGACACGCGTGGAAATGTCACACATGGATCTGAAACTCACACGATGGTCATGCGTGGAAAGGACAGGCGTGGACCTCACAGGAGCAAACTGGACACGCGTAGGCCTGCCACTGACTTGATGATCACGTGTGAAAATGTCACATGTGACATGGACACGATCAGATCCCTTCCACACTCACTGGACACGCGTAAAACGCACATAACTGCATCTGACATGCGTGTAAATGTCACACGTGTAAATGTCACACGTGTAAATGTCACGCATGAAAGGGACACGATCATGTCCGTTATTCATAGGCCTAACCCCAGTGGAAATGTCACGCGTGGATCTGACTCTCAGATGATGGTCACACGTGGAAATGTCACGCGTGAAAGGGACACGATCAGACCCCTTCTGCGTGGACCTCACACTCTTAGAATGCACATACGTGGATCAGACACGCGTGCAAATGTCACGCTTGGATATGACAGGCGTGGAATGGACACGATCAGGTCCATTATTCATAGACCTGACACGCGTGAAAATGTCACGCATGAAAATGTCACGCATGGAATGGATGCGATCAGGTCCCTTCTGCATGGCCCTGATACTCTTGGACCGCACATGCATGGATCTGACACGCGTGTAAATGTCACGCATGAATCTGACACTCACACAATGGTCACACGTGGAAATATCACTCGTGAAAGGGACACGATCACTTCCCTTCCACACTCACCTGATACACATGAAGCGCGCATGCGTGGCTTTGACACACGTGGAAATGTCATGCACGCCTCCCCCGCTCCCCCCGTGCTGCGTGAGGCGCCCACGGAGTTGGTGTCGGCCCACGCGGGCCTCACCCTGCACCTGCCCTGCACAGCCCAGGCCTGGCCCCCTGCGGCCCTACACTGGCGTCTGCCTGACGGGACCCACGTGAGACCCGTGCATGTGCACACGCACCCTCGACTCAGCGACATCTACGTCCTCCCCAATGGCACGCTGGTGCTGCGCCGCCTGCAGGCCCCGCGCCATGCTGGTGAGTACGAGTGCGTGGCCGTCAACGCGCTGAGCATCGCGAAACGCACTGTGCACGTCGAAGTCACGCCCGCGCACGCGCGTCTCCCTCCCAGCGTCCGACCCCGAGGCCCGCTTGCCACGCGCGTGCCCCACGGCGCTGACCTCACGCTGCACTGCCATGCGCGTGGGGACCCCGCCCCACGCGTGTTCTGGAGGCTGCCAGATGGGCGACTGGTGGATGCTGGGAGCAGGTGAGTGTGGGAAGTGGGGGGCATCCATCCATCCACCCGTGCATCTACCCATCCACACATCCATCCATCCACTCATCCATCCACCCATCCATCCACCCATCGATCCATCCACCCATCCATCCATTCATCCATCTACCCATTCATCCATCCACCCATCCACCCTTCTATCCATCCATCCACCCACCCATCCATCCATCCATCCATCTACCCATCCATCCACCCATCCATCTACCCATCTATCCACCCATCCATCCATCCACCCATCCATCCACTCATCCATCCACCCACCCATCCACCCACCCATCCATCCATCCACCCATCCATCCACCCACCTATCCATCCACTCATCCATCCACCCGCCCATCCATCCACCCATCCATCCATCCATCTACCCATCCATCCACCCATCCATCTACCCATCCATCCACCCATCCATCCACCCACCTATCCATCCACTCATCCATCCACCCATCCATCTATCCACCCATAGTTGGGATAAAGATGATACCCCTTGATAGATAGTTAATTGATAGAGGATGGATTAGACAGATGACATAGACACAGTAGACCATAGATAACAAATCGATTATCGATTAAATATTGATAGAGATGAGGTGGGGATGGTAGATCCATTAGCAGTGAATAGGTAATTGATAGGTCCTGGCTTGCCAGATCGCAAGGTAGAACCCTAGTGATCGATCATAGATGATCGATCAGGGATCGATACAAGATGAGTATTGGATGCATATGTCACATGTGCGAATAACTAACATTGGCTTCAAATTTGTCTTCCCTTCCTTATGGTCTTTCCTCCTATTACTTTCTTCCCTCCTTCCTTCCCTCCTTCCCTCCTTCCTTCCCTCCTTCCCTCCCTCCTTTCTTCCTTCCCTTCTTCCTTCCTTCCTTCCCTCCTTCCCTTCTTCCTTCCTTCCCTCCGATCCTTCCTTCCTTCCCTCCAATCCTTCCTTCCTTCCCTCCAATCCTTCCTTCCTTCCCTCCAATCCTTCCTTCCTTCCATCCTTCCTTCCCTACATTCCTTCCTTCCTTCCCTCCAATCCTTCTATACTTCCTTCCCTCCAATCCTTCCTTCCTTCCAATCCTTCCATCCTTCCTTCCCTCCAATCCTTCCTTCCTTCCTTTCTTCCTTCCCTCCAATCCTTCCTTCCTTCCCTCCAATCCTTCCTTCCTTCCGTCCAATCCTTCCGTCCTTCCCTCCGATCCTTCCATCCTTCCTATCCTCCAATCCTTCCTTCCAATCCTTCCCTCCAATCCTTCCTTCCCTCCTTCCTTCCCTAAATTCTCTCCTTCCTTCCCTCCAATCCTTCCTTCACCCTTCCCTCCTTCCTTCCTTCCTGCCCTCCCTCCCTCTCCCCTCCCCAGCTCTGACATCCGGGTCCGCGCCTTTCCCAACGGCACGCTCTCCGTGCGTCCGGTGACGTCACGCGACGCGGGGGAGTATGTGTGCGTGGCGCGCAACGCGGCAGGCGACGCGCATGCACGGCTGCGCGTGGAGTTGGCGGCTGGGTCAGGCGCCTCCTATCTGCAACCCCGGCTTCCCGTGACCCCCGTGACCCCCGTGACCCAGGACGCCGACCCCAGGGAGGACTGCACTGCCCACCACCGCCTCCATGTCCCATCCGGTGTCCTGGGAGACCCGGATGTTCGGGTCGTGAGGCCTGATGGGAGTGTGGGGATCTGGGACCTGGGGCCTGGGTTAGACCTTGGATGTGTGACCACGGGTGGGGGGGCGGAGCCTGGGGCGGGTTCTTCTTCTTCCTCTCAGTCACTTCCTTCTTCCTCTTCCTCTTCATTTCCTGTTTCCTCTTCCTTTCCTTCCTCTTCCTCTCAATCACTTCCTTCTTCCTCTTCCTCTCAACATCATTCAACTTCTTCCTCTTCCTTTCCCTCTTCCTCTTCCTTTCCTGTTTCCTCTTCCTTTCCTTCTTCCTCTCCATCTCTTCCTTCCTCTTCCTCTCACCATCCTTCATCTTCTTCCTCTTCCTCTGCTTCCTCCTCTGCTTCTTTTCCTTCTTCCTCTTCCTTTCCTTCTTCCTCTTCCTCTCATCCCTTCCTGTTCTCTTCCTCTCAATCTCTTCCTTCTTCCTCTTCTTCCTTTCCTTCCTCTTCCTCTTCTCAGTCTCTTCCTTCTTCCTCTTCTTCCTTTCCTTCCTCTTCCTCTTCTCAGTCTCTTCCTTCTTCCTTTCCTTCCTCTTCCTCTTCTCAGTCTCTTCCTTCTTCTTCACATTCTTTTCCTGCTTCCTCTTCTTTTCCTTCTTCTTCCTCTTCTCCATCTCTTCCTGCTTCCTCTTCTTCCTCTTCCTTTCCTTCTTCCTCTTCTTCCTCTTCCTCTCAGTCTCTTCCTTCTTCCTCTTCATTTCCTGTTTCCTCTTCCTCTTCACTTCCTGGTTCCTCTTCACTTCCTGCTTCCCCTTCGCTTCCTGCTTCACTTCAGGCTTCCCCTTCACTTCCTGCTTCCTCTTCGTCTCCCACTTCCGCCCCGCTACCCCCCGAACTCTCTGTCCCCTACGGCGCCCCCGTGACCCTCACGTGCCCCGTGACCCAGGGGTTGCGCGCAGTGACCTGGCTGACGCCGGCCTCGCAGCCCGTGGCCTTCACTTCCGGCCTGGAGGACGCCCACTTCCGGGTGCTGCCAGATGGGCGTCTGCGCCTGCGGGGAGCACGGCGGGCCGACGCAGGCACGTACACGTGCGTGGCGGGGCGGGGCCGGCGCGCCACCGTGCGCCTACACGTGCAGCTGCGGGCGCCGCGCATCCGGGTCACACCTGACGTCCATGACGACGTGAACGACGACATCCGGGTCTCCCCCGTGGTGCGTCTGCGCATGCGCTGCCAGGCGGATGGCGTCCCCGAGCCCCGCCTGCTGTGGGAACTTCCGGGCGGGCTGGTACTTCCAGTCCCGTATCGCAGTCGCATGGGGGGAGGGATCAGCGTGGATGCGCGCGGGACATTGGAAATCCCAGATGTGCGTGCGCTGCGCAGCGGTGGCAGCGACGCCGTGGCGTGCGTGGCGCGCAACCCGGCGGGAGAAGCCCGGATGTGGGTGCGGCTGCCGCCATGGTGGGCGCGGGCTCTGCCCACTGTGGCGTCGGCTCCGCCCTCTGAGGCGTTTACTCCGCCCCCTGGCGCGCCAGCTCCGCCCCATCACACGCCTGCCCTGCCATCTTGGGCGCTGGCTCCGCCCCCTGGTGTGCTGGCTCCGCCCTCTGAGGCAGCTCCGCCCCCTGGCCCGCCTGCCCCGCCATCTTGGGCGCTGACTGCGCCCCCTGATGCGCCGACTCCGCCCTCTGAGGCACTGACTCCGCCCCCTGGGGCAGTGTCGGGAGCGGCGCTGCGTGTGGCGCTGGGCGGCAGCTTCCGACTGCGCTGCCCCACCTCCACGCTTCCGGTGTCCTGGCGCCTGCCCGGCGGGCTGGTGCTGCGTGGACCGCAGAGGCGAGGCCGCTTCACGCTGGGCGCCGACGGCAGCCTGGAGGTGCGCGCCGCCTCGGAGCGCGACCGCGGCGCCTACGTCTGCCACTCCCACCCCGGGGCGCCACCCGGACACGCCCCCCGCGCGCTGGAGACCCGGATGTTCAGCTTCATTCCCGCCACTAGGCTGCTGGGTGCCATGGCAGGGCAACGGACTGAGGAGACCCGGATGTGGGGCTTCATTCCCGCCGCTAGGCCGCGGCGTTCGGTTGCCGGGCAACCAAGTGAAGATACCAGGACGTTGGGCTCCACCGCAGCGTCTAGGCATCTGCGTTCGGTTGCCGGGCAACAGACCGAGAAGACCCGGATGTGGGGCTTCATTCCTGCCTTTAGGCCGCTGGGTTCGGTTGCCAGGAAAGCGCGTGAGACCCAGATGTCCAGCTCCAGCAAGACTCCTGGGCCCCAGCCGGAAGATGTCTGGATGTGGGGTTCCGAACCTGCGCGCGCTGTACAGAAGCTGCGGTCCGACCAGAGGCCATGGAGAGGCTAGGACCCGGATGTGGACTGGGAGGGACCCAGATGTGGACTGGGAAAGACCCGGATGTCACCTATCTCTGGGTCCACTGAGGGGCCAGGACCCGGATGTGGACTAGAAGGGACCCGGATGTCACTTTCTTCCATGTCCACTGACCCGGATGTGGCATGGAGGAACCGGATGTCACTTTCCTCCAGATGCACTGATGGGTCAGGACCCGGATGTGGACTAGGAGGGACCCGGATGTCACCTTCCTTCATGTCCACTGAGGGGCCAGTACACGGATGTGGACTGGGAGGGACCCGGATGTCACCCTCGTTTGCGTCCACTGACCCAGATGTGGCCTGGGGAACCCAGATGTCACTTATCTCCAGGTCCACTGAAGGGCCAGGACCCGGATGTGGACTGGGGGACCCGGATGTCACCCTCCTCCATGTCCACTCACCTGAAGGTGGCATCAGGGACCCGGATGTCACTTATCTCCAGGTCCACTGAGGGGCCAGGACCCGGATGTGGACGGGAAGACCCGGATGTCACCTATCTCCAGTTCCACTGAGGAGCCAGGACCCGTATGTGGACTGGGGGACCCGGATGTAACCTATCTGTAGGTCCACTCAGGGGCCAGGACCCGGATGTTGCGTGGGGAACCCGGATGTTATGTAAGTCCACGTCCATTAACCCGGGTGTGGACTGTGGCAGGGACCCGGATATATGCTGGACGGGACCCGGATATCACATCCATGGGCCTGGCTGTGGCGTGTGGAGTCCCAGATGTCACGCTCCTCTCCTTCTACTGACAGGGTCTAGGACCCGGATGTGGTGTGGGGATTCCGGATGTCAGGTCCCACCACATCCACTGATGGTCCAGGAACGAGATGTGGAATGGGAACTACCCGGATGTTAGGGACCTCCAGGTCCGTGAACCCGGATGTGAGCTGGGTACCCGGATGTTAGGGACCTCCAGGTCCATGAACCTGGATGTGGGGTGAGTACCCAGATGTTAGGGACCTCCAGGTCCATGAACGTGGATGTGGGGTGAGTACCCAGATGTTAGGGACCTCCAGGTCCGTGAACCCAGATATGGGGTGGGTACCCGGATGTTAGTGATCTCCAGGTCCGGGAACCCAGACGTGGAGGCGAGTACCAGGATGTCACTTATCTCCAGGCCCACTGGCAGGCGCCAGGACCTGGATGTGAGGGGTTTGGACCCGGATGTGAGGGTTGGGACCCACATGTGAGGGGTTGAGACCCAGATGTGAGAGGTGGAACCCAGATGTGGGCGGAGCAGGCGCTCCACACCTTGGCTCCGGGCTCCAGCTGTGCTTTGGGCCGTTGGGGTCCTTTCCCAGACTCGGAGGCAATAAAGCAGCCGTGCTGCTTCTGGATGGAATTCTTCCTCACTTCCGCCCCAGCGCAGGCCATGCCCTCCTGAAACCCTCACTTCTGCCCCAGCACAGGCCACACCCTCCTGAGACCCCTCATTTCTGCCCAGCACAGGCCACACTCTCATTTCCGCTCCTAGCACAGGCCACGCCCTCCTGGGGCCCTCATACATTCCCAGCACAGGCCATGCCCTCCTGAGACCCTCACTTCCTTCCCAGCACAGGCCACGCCCTCCTGAGACCCTCACTTCCGCCCAGCGCAGGCCACGCCCACATAGGTCCCTCACTTCCGCCTCATTGCAGGCCACACCCTCCTGAGACCCTCACTTCTGCCTCATTGCAGGCCACGCCCTCCTGAGACCCTCAGTTTAGCTCCAGCACAGGCCACGCCCTCCTGAGTCCCTCACTTCCTCCCCAGCACAGGCCACGCCCTCCTGAGCACAGGCCACGCCCTCCTGAGACCCTCATTTTCTCCCCAGCACAGGCCACGCCCTCCTGAGCGCAGGCCAGGCCCCCTGAGACCCTCACTACATTCCCAGCACAGGCCAAGCCCTCCTGAGTCCCTCACTTCCTCCCCAGCCCAGGCCACGCCCTCCTGAGCTCTGGCCACGGCCTACTGAGCGCAGGCCACGCCCTCTGGGCACAGGCCACCCTCCCTGACGGTCCTGACTATTATTGCAGCCTTCCATGTAGTTCTCGAGGTTTCCCGCCTCCCCTTCCTCCTGCCTCTGCCAGGCCTGGCAATTTCTTGGCGCCCAGCCCAGCAACTCCGGGCTTTTCCCTTCCTTCCCCGCCTTCCCCTTCAGCACCACATCCTGTTCCTTTCTAAGGAACAAAGGGGACTTTTATTTTGGAGGGGGGGAATGTTGTGCTTTCCAAGGAACAAGGGGACTTTTATTTTGGAGGGTTGTTGTGGAGTTCTGGCTGCTGGAGTGACTTGGACATTTTAGCCCTGCGAGCTTCCTGGCTGGCAGGGAGAGCAGCAGGCCCAGGCGCTGATGGCAGAGAACTGTGGATGTGAGTTCGTCCTCTGGGGAACACGGGGAGAGGTGTGGGGACCCGGGGTGGGAGGGCTTCGATTGTTCTATGAAGCCCCCCCCCCAGATGTCCCACCATGCCCCGGGGTGGGGGTTGCAGGGCCCCGCCACAGGCCTGGAAAGACGAGGTGAGGGGCTGATGTACTGGTGGGGGCAACAGCAGCCTGGCCCTGGGGTGGCCGGATGTTACTCAGCTCTTCCCCACTTCCTGCTTCCAGCATTCTCTTCCAGGAAACGGGGAGCATCATGGGAAGGACGGGATCCTGGACGCCAAGTTGGTCAGGAGAGGGCCTGGAGGGAGGGGGAGTCCTTCCATCCCTCTTCCCATTCACCCATCCATCCATCCACCCATCCATCCATCCACCCATCCATCCATCCATCCACCCAACCATCCATCCACTCACCCACCCATCCATTCATCCATCCATCCATCCATCCATCCATCAATCCATATCCCCATCCATCCATCCACCCACCCACCTATTCATCCACCCATCCACCTATTCATCCACCCATCTATCCATCCACCCATCCACCTATTCATCCATCCACCTATTCATCCATCCATCCACCCACCCATCCATCCATCCACCCATCCAACCATTCATCCATCCACCCACCCATCCATCCATCCACCCATCCAACCATTCATCCATCCACCCACCCATCCATCCACCCATCCATCCATACACCCAACCACCCATCCATCCACCCATCCACCCACCCATCCATCCATCCACCCATCCATCCATCCACTGTGCATCCATCCATCCACCCATCCATCCATCCACCCATCCACCTATCCATCCATCCATCCATCCATACATACATACATACATACATCCACCCATCCACCCATCCATCCACCCATCCATCCATCCATCCACCCATCCATCCATCCACCCATTCCCCCATCCACTCATCCATCCAACCATCCATCCATCCACCCATCCATTCACCCATCCATCCATCCATCCACCCATCCACCTATCCATCCATCCATCCACCCATCCACCTATCCATCCATCCATCCACCCATCCATCCACCCATCCACCGCTCCTCCTCCTCTCTCTCCTCCTCAGGTCGCACAGCGGCTGCACAGCCCCACCCCTCGCCTTCCTCCTCCTCCTCCTCCTCCCCCCTGGCCCCTGCGCAGGCCCCACCCCCTCGCGCCCCAACTTCCTGCTGCTCTTGGCCGATGACCTGGGCCTGGGCGACCTGGACAGCTTCGGGAACCGCAGCCTGCGGTGAGCAGAGGGGGAGGCCCGGATGTGGGGCCTTAGTTACCCGGATGTGGGAGCTCAGATCCCTGGATGTTCCACCAGGAGAACTGTATAGACATCTAGTAACTCAGTTCCCCAGATGTTGGATGTTAGTGCCCCGGATGTTGGATATCATGTCCCGGGATGTTAAATCTTAGTACCCCGGATGTGGGAGATCATGTCCTCAGATATTGGACTTAAGTGCCCCGGATGTAGGAGCTCAGGTCCCCAGATGTTGGAGGTTAGTGCCCCGAATGTTGGAGCTCAGGTCCCCGGATGTGGGATGTTAGTGCCCTGGATGTTGGAGGACAGGTCCAAGGATGTTAGATCTTAATGCCCCAGATGTGGGAAATCAGGTTCTCGGATGTTAGATGTTAGTGCTCCGAATGTTGGAGATCAGGTCCCTGGATGTTAGATGTTAGTACCCCGGATGTTAGATGTCAGGTGCTCGGATGTTGAAGATCAGGTCCCCGGATGTTGGATATCAGGTCCCCGGATGTGACATGTTAGTATCCCGGATGTTAGAGCTCAGTTCCCCAGATGTTCCACCAGGAGAACTGTATAGACATCTAGTGGACCTCACGTCCCCGGATGTTGGATGTTAGGTCTCCGGATGTTGGAGTTCAATTCCCAGGATGTTGGATCTCAGTTCCCTGGATGTTGAAGATCAGATCCCCGGATGTGGGATGTTAGTGCCCCGGATGTTGGAGATCAGGTCCTCGGATGTTAAATCTTAGTATACCCCAGATGTGGGAAATCAGGTTCCCGGATGTTACATGTTAGTACCCCAGATGTTGGAGATCAGGCCCCCGGATGTTGGACCTCAGATCCCTGGATGTTGGATGTTAGGTCCCCGGATGTTGGAATTCAATTCCCTGGATGTTGGATCTTAGTACCTCGTATGTTGGATGTCAGGTCCCCGGATGTTTGAGATCAGATACCCGGATGTTGGGCCTTAGCTCCCCGGATGTAGGAGCCCAGTCCACAGATAGATCTTAGTACCCTGGATGTGGGATCTCAGGGTCCCAGATGTTGGATCTTAGATCTCCAGATGTTGGCCCTCAGGTTCCCAGATGTTGGATGCCAGGTCCCCAGATGTTGGACCTCAGGTCCCCAGATGTTGGATCTTAGTACCCCGGATGTGGGATCTCAGGTCCCCGGATGTTGGATCTTAGATCCCCGGATGTGGGATCTCAGGGCCCCGGATGTTGGAGTTTAGCTCCTGGGATGTTGGGCATTAGATCCCCGGATGTTAGACCCCAGGTCCCCGTATGTTCTTGGCTGTGACTCAGTTTGCTTCTCCCCACACAGCATCCCGCACCTGGACGGCCTGGCCCGCGATGGCGTGCGGCTGACCCAGCACCTGGCAGCAGCGTCCGTCTGCAGCCCAAGCCACGCAGCCTTCCTGACGGGACGCTACCCTGTGCGCCTGGGTCAGTATGGGGGGGGTGGGACATCCGGGGAACGGAGGGAGCGGTGGGGGGGAGGCGGTGCGGGGGGGAGGCGGGGGCGGGACATCCGGGGATCTGAGAGCCAACATCCAGGGTACTAAGATCCAACATCCGTGGACCTGATATCCAACATCTGGGGATCTGAGACCCAACATCCGGGGATCTAAAGCCCAACATCCGGGGAACTGAGCACCAACATCGGGGTACTGAGCTCTAACATCCAGGGACTTCATCTCTAACATCCGGGTTACTAAGATCCAACATCCGGGGATCTGAGCACCAACATCCAGGGCACTGAACTCTAACATCCGGGGACCTTATCTCTAACATCCATTGTACTAAGATCCAACATCCGGGGATCTGAGGCCTAACATTCTGGGAATTGAACTCCAACATCCGAGGATCTGACATCCACCATCTGGGATACTAAGATCCAACATCCGGGAACCTGAGCCCCAACATCCGGGGAACTGAGCTCCAACATCTGGGGATCTGAGGGCCAACATACCCGAATCTGAGCTCCAATATACGGGGTAGTAAGATCCAACATCCAGGGAACTGAGCTACAACATCCGGGTAACTGAAGTCCGACATCTGGGGTCCTGATATCCACCATACAGGGCACTGAACTCCATCATCCGGGGATGAGGGCCAACATCCGGGATACTAACATCCAACATCCGGGGACCTGAGGTCCAACATCCGGGGAACTGAGGCCCAACATCTAGGGCACTGAGGTCAACCAGAGGGAGGGGAGGACTTCTCCGAGGATCTCAGGTTCAAATCCCTGAGACTCTGGGACTTCCCCCCTGAACCACCAGGAAACCGGAAGTGATGCCATATTGGTTTCCCCCGCGGGCTCCCAGGGCTGGGGTCCTTTCCACCCCGGGTGGGCAGGTCCCAGGGTATCCCAGACACAGCAGGCCTTCCCCCTGAAGGTGCTAGATGCCCCCTCCTTACCCAGGACGCCATCATCACTGACCTAGGGTCCTTCTCCTCTCTCTTGGAAGGCATGGTGGGCGGCCGTGTCTGGCGGGCTGCCCACTTCCGAGATCACCTTCGCCAAGATCCTGCAGCAGCAGGGATATGCCACCGGCCTCATAGGTAAGAGAGAAGTCATCCATCCACCCATCCATCTATCCACCCATCCCCCATCCATCCATCCATCCATCCATCCATCCATCCATCCACCCATCCATCCATCCATCCACCCCTCCATCCATCCATCCATCCACCCATCCACCCATCCATCCATCCATCCACTCATCCATCCATCCATCCACCCATCCACCTAGTCATCCATCCATCCATCCACCCACCCATCCATCCATCCATCCATCCATCCATCCATCCATCCATCCACCCATCCATCCACCCACCCATCCATCCAACCATCCATCCACCCATCCACCCATCCATCCACCCATCCACCCATCCATTCACTCATCCATCCATCTCTTCCCCTCCAGGCAAATGGCACCTGGGCCTCAACTGTGAGTCCCCCACTCACCACTGCCACCACCCCCTGAACCATAGGTTCGACTCCTTCTTCGGGGTCCCCTTCACCCTGATGGGGGACTGCCTGCAAGCGGAGCCCTCGGAGAAGCGAGCGCGTCTGCAAGGGCCCCTGGACCTGGGGGCGCAGCTGCTGCTGCTTTCCCTGCTCTGCCTGGCCGCTTGGAAGCTCACGGGCCTGCTGGGCCTGCGCTGGGTGCCCAGGGTGCTGGGCCCCGGATGTGGGGCCTTGCTCCTGGCCTGCACCTCCCGCCTCCTAGGTGTCTTCATCGTCCACGCCGACTGCTTCCTGATGAGGGATCACCAGGTCGTCCAGCAGCCTCTGAGGTTCGAGGCCAGCACGGGGCTGTTCTTGCGGGAGGCTGAGGCCTTCATCCACAGGTCAGCCTGGGGTCGGGGAGGGGGACAGATGCCATCTACTAGTTCTCTATAGTCAACTGGTAGACCTTAGATCCCCAGATGTACATCCAGTAGATCTCTATAGTCAACTGTCAACCTCAAATCCTGAATGTTCCACTAGGAGATCTCTATAGGCATCTGGTAGACCTCAGATCCCCGGATGTACATCCAGTAGATCTCTGTAGTCAACTGGTCAATCTCAAATCCCTGGATGTTCCATCAATAGATCTCTATAGACATCTGGTAGACCTCAGATCCCCTGATGTACATCTACTAGATCTCTATAGTCAACTGGTAGACCTCAGGTGCCCAGATGTATATCCAGTAGATCTCTATAGTCAACTGTCAACCTCAAATCCCCGGATGTTCCATCAATGGATCTCTATAGACATCTGGTAGTCCTCAAATCCCTGAATGTTATATCTAGTACATCTCTATAGACATCTGGTAGACCTCAGGTTCCCGGATGTTCCATCAGTAGATCTGCAGAGACATCTGGTAGAGTCAAGTCCCAGGATGTTACATCCAGTAGATCTCTATAGACATCTGGTAGACCTCAGGTCCTTGGATGTTCCATCTAGTAGATCTGTAGAGACATCTGGTAGACCTCAGATCAGACCACGATCAATCATTGGTAGTATTGATCAGATCATGATCAATTATTGGTAATAACTGTTCAGATGATGTTCGATTATTGGTAATAACTGATCAGCTCATGTTCAATTATTGGTATTATCGATCAGATGATGTTCGATTATTGGTATTATCGATCACATCACGATCGAATATTGGTATTATTGATCAGATCCTGTTCGATTATTAGTAATATCTGATCAGCTCATGTTCTATTATTGGTCATATCGATCAGATGATGTTTGATTATTGGTAATAACTGATCAGATCTGTTCGATTATTGGTAATAACTGATCAGATCACGATCGATTATTGGTATTTTCAATCAGATCACTATTGATTATTGGTATTATCGATCAGATCATGATCGATTATTGGCATTATCGATCACATCACGATCGATTATTGGTATTTTCGATCAGATCAGGATCGATTATCAATCATCTGATCGATTATTGGCAATATCTGATCAGGTCAGTTATTGGTGAGGTTATTGATGATGGGGGCGGGGTCTGACGTGGGTCCGCAGGCACCAGGCCCGCCCCTTCCTCCTCCTCGTCTCCTTCCTCCACGTCCACGTCCCGCTGGTCACCTCACCCGCCTTCTGGGGCTGCAGCTCGCACGGCGCCTACGGCGACAACGTGGAGGAGCTTGACTGGATGGTGGGTGAGTGCAGGGGGGGAACTGAGGCACGGTGCGTGGGATGGGGGAAACTGAGGCACGGGGGTGGGGTGAGCGGGATGGGGAAACTGAGGCACGGGGGTGGGGTGAGTGGGTTGGGGGAAACTGAGGCACGGAGATGGGGTGAGCGGGATGGGGGAAACTGAGGCATGGGAACGGGGTCAATGGGTTGGGGTAAACGGAGGCACGGTGCACTTGGATAAACTGAGTCACTGGGCATGTTGGGGGTAAACTGAGGCATGGTGCACTTGGGTAAACTGAGGCACGGTGCATGTTGGGTAAACTGAAGCACGGTGCATGTTCAGGGTGAACTGATGTCACTGGGTATTGGGGTAAACTGAGGCACGGTGTATTTGGGTAAACTGAGTCACTGGGCATGTTGGGTAAACTGAGGCATGGTGCATGTTGGGTAAACTGAGGCACTGGGCATGTTGTGTAAACTGAGGCATGGTGCATGTTGGGTAAACTGAGGCACGGGGATGAGGTGAGTGGGTTGAGTAAACTGAGGCACTGGGATGGGGTAAACTGAGGCCCGGTGAGCATTGGGGGTAAACTGAGGCACGGTGCCTGTTGGGTAAACTGAGTCACTGGGCATTGGGGATAAACTGAAGCACGATGGAAATTTGTAAACTGAGTCACGATGCATGTTGGGTAAACTGAGGCATGGTGCATGTTGGGGGTAAACCTAGGCACGGTGGACGCTGGGGGTAAACTGAGGCACGGATCCATTGCCCCCCCCACAGGGCGACTGCTGGTGGCGCTGGACGGCGCAGGGCTGGGGCGCCGCACCCTTGTCTACTTCACGTCGGATCACGGTGCCTCGCTGGAGGCCCGGGCTGGGGGCGCCCGCCTCGGGGGTTCCAACGGCGTGCACCGAGGCGAGGGGGAAACTGAGGCAGAATGGGCGGGGTCTCCCACGCGGCCCGACCCCGCCATTGACCTTTGCCCTTCGCTCCCCCCTTGCAGGTGGCAAAGGCATGGGTGGCTGGGAGGGTGGCATCCGGGTTCCCGGGCTGGCGTGCTGGCCCGGGACGCTGCCTGCAGGGCGCCTGGTGCCTGAGCCCACCAGCCTCATGGACCTGTTCCCTACCGTGGTGCGCCTGGCCGGGGGCTGGGTTCCGGCGGACAGGTAGTCGTTCGCCGGCCTGGGTCCCCACGGGGTGGGGGGGAAGGGGGGTCATCCGGGGCCTCAGGGATCCCGAGGGGGGGAGGCTGAGGCCTGCACATCCGGGTCTCTGGGGGCTCAGAAGCCTACACATCCGGGTCTCTGAGGGCTCAGACCTGCACATCCGGGTCTCTAAGACCCAAGACCCGGGGCTCAGGCCTTGACATCCGGGTCTCTGGGGGCTCAGAAGCCTTTACATCCGGGTAACTAAGGGCTCAGGCCTGCAAATCCGGGCCTCTGAACACTCAGAAGCCTGGACATCTGGGTCTCTGAGGACTCAGGCCTTCATATCGGGGTCTCTAAGGCATCAGGGCTGCACATCCAGGTCTCTGAGTACCTAGGCCCAGGTCTCAGTCCTGGACATCTGGGTCTCTGAGGGCTCAGGACTGCACATCTGGGTCTCTGAAGGCTCAGAAGCCTGCACATCCGCGTCTCTGGGATCTCAGGCCTGCACATCCGGGTCTCTGGGGGCTCAGAAGCATGGACATCCGGGTCTCTGAGCGCTCAGAAGCTTGGATATTCGGCTCTCTGAGGCCTCAGGCCTACACATCCAGGTCTCTAAGACCAGAGGCCTGGGTCTTAGACCTGCACATCCGGGTCTCTGAGGGCTCAGAAACCTGGACATCTGGGTCTCTGGGATCTCTGGCCTGCACATCCGGGCCTCTGAGCACTCAGAAGCCTGCACATCCGGGTCTCTACAGACTCAAGCCTTGACATCCGGGTCTCTGGGGGCTCTGGCCTGCACATCCGAGTCTCTGAGCGCTCAGAAGCCTGCACATCCGGGTCCCGCAGGGAGGTGGACGGCCGGGACCTGATGCCCGTGCTGCTGAGGACGGCGCAGGCCGCAGGCCACAACTTCCTGCTGCACTACTGCGAGGCCCGGCTGCACGCCGTGCGCTGGTTCAACCGCCCAAGTGAGTGCCTCAAACTCCGCGGGGCCCCAGGGCGGGGGAGGGGGCTGCATGCGAGCACGCAGGGACCCGGATGCAAGGCCTGGGGTGGGAGACCTGGATGTGGGAATCCTTGGATGTGGGAATCCCGGGATGTGAGGACCTGGATGGAAGGCATGAGATGGGAATCCCCGGATGTAAGGTCCCGGATGTGAAGTCCCCAATGGGAATTCCCGGATGTGAGACTCCAGATGTGAGGTAGTGGATGAGAATCCCTGGATGTGAGGCCCCGGATGTGAGATCCCGGATGTGAGGCCTCGGATGGGAATCCCCAGATGTGAGGCCCCGGATGTGAGGTCCCAGATGGGAATCCCTGGCTGTGAGGTCCCGGATGTGAGGCCCCGCATGTGAATCCCCGGATGTGAAGTACCGCATGTGAATCCCCGGATGTGAGGGCCTGGATGTGAATCCCTGGATGTGAGGTCCTAGATGGGAATCCCCGGATGTGAATACCCAGATGTGAGGTCCTGGATGGGAATCCCGGATGTAAGGTCTTGCGTGTGAATGCCCTGATGTGAATCCCCGGATGTGATGTCCTGGATGTGAATTCCCGGATGGGAATCCCCGGATGTGAGGCCCCGGATGTTACTCCTTTCTCCCCACCCCCCGCAGGCTGCACGGTGTGGAAGCTGCACTTCGCCACTCCGTGCTTCGACCCGCCGGGCTCGGGCGCCTGCCTCGGTTTCCCTGCCTGCGCCTGCTCCAGGCGGTGCATGACCCGCCACCGGCGGCCACTGCTCTTTGACCTGACGGCGGACCCGGGGGAGACCCGCCCGCTGCGGGGCCCGATGGCGACGCGCAGGCGCGTGGAGGCTGCAGTGGCCCGGATGCTGCGCACGTGCCGCCCCCGCGCGGCCCCGCCCCTCGCCCCTGCACACAACACCTGGAGCCCGCGCCTGCAGCCCTGCTGCGTGCCCGGACCGCTCTGTGCCTGCGACCACCTGATCCCCGACCTCTGACCCCGACCCGACCCCCAACCCCCAACTGCCCGGGGCTACGGCAGATCCTGGCCTGCGCCTCTCACATCCGGGGACTCACATCCGAGTATTAAACATCCGGGTATACTCAAATACAGAGATTCCCACATCCGGGGATTCCCACATACAGACTCTCCACATCCAGGGATTCCTACATCTGGGGATTCTCACATCCGGGGATTCTCACTTCTGGGAACTCACATCCGGGGATTCCCGGGGATGTATTCACACATCCGGGGAATCCTACATCCGGGGACTTTTACACCCGGAGAGTCTCACATCCAGAGACTCTCACATCCGGGGATTCCCACATACAGACTCTCACATACGGTGATTCTCACATCCGGAGATTCTCACATCCAGAGATTTCCACATCCGGGAATTCTCATATCCGGGGATTCCCACTTCCAGGGATGCTCAGACCAGGGAATTCCCACATCTGGGGAAATCTCACATCCAGAGACTCTCACATCCGGGGATTCTCACATTTTTGGATTTTCACATCCGGGAATTCTCAGATCCAGGGATTCTCACATCCGGGGATTCCCACAGCCAGGGATTCTCACATCCAGGGATTCCCACATCTAGAGATTCCTACATCCCGGGATTGTCACATCCGGGGACTTTTACATCCAGAGACTCTCACATGTGGGGACTCTTACATCTGGGAACTCCTACATCTGGGGATTCCCACATCCGGGGATTTTCACATTCAGAGAGTCTCACATCATGGGATTCTCAGACCCAGGGCTTCACATATCCTGGGACTCTCACATCCTGAGCCTCTCATCCTGGACCTCCACCTCGGGCCTCCCATCCAGGGCCTTTCCCCAGCCTCCCATCCGGAGCCCTGTCACATCCGGGCCTCTCTCCTCTAGCTTCCCACACAATAAAACCTCGTGAGCACCGTACCGCACGGCAGGGTCAGCGGTCACGGGGGTCAGAGGCCGGGCACTGGTCCTGCCTTCCATTTCAGGTCATTTCCAGTTGTTGCTAGCATACAGGGCTGGTCCTGCCTTCCATTTGAGGCCATTTCCGGTCATTGCTATGGTATAGGACTGGTCCCGCCTTCCATTTCAGGCCACTTCCAGTCGTTGCTAGGGTATAGGACTAGTCCCACCTTCCATTTCAGGCCACTTCCAGTCATTGCTAGGGTATAGGACTAGACCCACCTTCCATTTCAGGTCACTTCCAGTCGTTGCTAGGGTATAGGACTAGTCCCACCTTCCATTTCAGATCATTTCTGGTGGTTGCTAGGGTATAGAACTAGTCCTGCCTTCCATTTCAGGCCATTTCCAGTGGGTTGCTAGGATACAAGCTTGGTCCCGCCCTCCTCCAGGACGTCCCACCACCTAGATTCACACCTGATTGGCTTATTCCATGAAAGCCCTCCCTCACTTTCCTAATTCCCTTGTCATTGGTCCAGCTGTAAGACACGCCCCTTAGCCCCCCCACAAATCCAACTCGCTGCTGATTGGACCTCACACCACAGTCCTCCTAACTACGTGAACTCGGATTCAGATTGGCCCAGCGGGATTGGAGATGTGGGGTACCTGGATGTTGGACCACTCTGGGGGGGGTGGTTGGGTGGGTGGATGGGTGGATGACCAGGCCTGCAAACTCTTCCCCTTCTGTGCCTGTCCCAGGGGACCCCAATGACCTCTCCAGGGATTGACCCAGGTGGGCCTATAACTCCTTATTGCAGTAGGATAAGTCATGTCGGAGGTCTGTGTCTCCCTAGGCCTAGGATGCATTGCACCTGCATGATATCCAGGTCTTCTCTGGAGGGAGGGCCCCATTGGCTTCCCCGGGGACTCCTCCAGCCGCACCCCCTGCTCTGATTGGCTGACACGCCTGTCTCCCACCCAGGGAAGCTGCGGGTCCAGTTCGGCCTCTTCCTTGGGTGAGGTTAAAAGGCAGGGCGTGCTGTCCATCATCTCTGGGCCCCACCCCCTGCCAAGCCAATAGCTGGAGACTCGATCTGTGTGAAGCCACGCCCCTTCGTGGCTAGTTCTGTGGACTCTGTTTATGCCCATCACCCAGAGGTCCCGCCCACTAGTGAATGTATGGGCGTAGGGGCTGTCCTTCACTTCCAGGTCCCGCCTCCTGGCTGTTGGAAGGCCACAGGGGCTGTCTGTCTCTTCCAGGTCCTGCCCCTGGCTGTTGGAAGGCCATAGGGGCTGTCTGTCACCTCCAGGCCCCGCCCCCTGGCTGTTGAAAGACCACAGGGCCTGTTTGTCTCCTCCAGGTCCCACCCTCTGGCTGTTGTGTGGACATTTGTCCTGTCTGTAACCTTCAGGCCACGCCCCCTTGCAATTAGATGGCCACACGGGCTGTCATTCACCTCCAGGCCACGCCTCCTACGCCATCTTACGTCATGTCAAGCCGAGGCCCCGCCCACAAGTGACTGACGGGACGCTCTAGCTGTCCATCACAATCCTGTCCCGCCCTGCGCCTGTCTCCACACTGCACAGACGCCAGAGGGGAAGGAAACGCTGCGCATGTGCAGGGAGTGGCTCCAAAGGGGCGGAGCCTACGCATGCACAATGGAAAGATGGGTTGGGCAGACAGGCCTGACAGCGCGCATGCACACTTTATGTTGATTTTATTCGTCCTTCCCCCTCCAGGCTCCTTCCACTTCTGCTTCCACCTGCTGCTTGAGGCCCCAGGTTCGAATCCAGCCTCACACCGGGGCGGGGCCTGGTGGGGGAGGGGAGGCACAAGCTGCAGCCACCCGCGGGGGATCATGTGAGGCCCCGCCCCACGCCTCTCCTCATCCGAGCACCCTGGGAGGGGGTGGTTCCCACCTGCATCCTGGCCCGCGCCCCGGAAGCAGCATCTGCGACCTCCAGACTAGAAGTAGGTGATGGCGGCACCCACCAGGGCCACGACCACCACGGACACGATGGGGGACACGACATGGGCCAGCGCGCTGCCTGGAGGGGGCGGGACTGGACCCGGAAGTGCGGGGGAGAACACATCCGGGAAGGGCGGTGGGGCGTCTCCCTGCAACTTCCGGTCGGGAAGTGCCCAGAAACAGGAAGCGAGCCAAGGTGAAGGGGGGGGACAAGGGTGCCTGACCGGAAGTGCTATCACAGCCTTGACTGGAAGTGTCCATGAACAGGGACCGGAAGTGCCCATAGTCAAGACCAGAAGTTGTTATATACTAGGGACCGGAAGTCTCCACAGTCAAGACCGGAAGTTCCTACACACTAGGGACTGGAAGTGCCCTTCCAATCAGGACCGGAAGTGCCTTTCCCATCAGGACCGGAAGTTTCTCTACACTAGGGACCGGAAATCACCAGTCAGGATGGGAAGTTCCTATGTACTAGGGACTGGAAATCTCCACAGTCTAAACCGGAAGTTCCTATACACTAGGGACCAGAAGTTCCCATAGTCAATACCAGAAGTTCTTATACACTAGGGACCGGAAGTTCCTCTACACTAGGGACTGGAAGTGCCCTTCCAATCAGGACCAGAAGTTCCTATACACTAGGGACCGGAAGTGCCCTTCCAATCAGGACCGGAAGTTCCTGTACACTTGGACCAGAAGTCCCCATAGTCAAGACCAGAAGTTGTTATATACTAGGGACCGGAAGTCTCTACAGTGAAGACCGGAAGTTCTTATACACTAGGGACCGGAACTCCCCATCGTCAGGGCCGGAAGTGCCCATAGTCAGGACTGGAAGTTCCTATATACTAGGGACCAGAAGTGCCCAGTCAAGACTGGAAGTTCGTATATACTAGGGACCGGAAGTGCCTTTCCAATCAGGACCGCAAGTTCCTATACACTAGGGACTAGCAGTCCCTAGTCGGAACTGGAAGTTGTTATATACTAGGGACCGGAAGTTCCCAATCAGGACTGGAAGTTCCAATACTCTGGACCGGAAGTTCACATACTGTCAGGAGTGGAAGTTCTCATGCAGGCCGGAAGTCCCGAGACAATCTGTACTGGAAGTCCCCAGGAACTCAGAGACCGGAAGTTCCTTTTCTCTCCGGACCGGAAGTTTGCACTGAGACCGGAAGTGGAGGCGGCAGCGGTCCTGAAGGCCGTGGGTCACACCCGGGCCCAGATCACGAGGGACCGGAAGTGGGGCGGTCGAGGGGGTGGGACTTACCTTGGGGGGGGTCTCCGTGGATCACATGTTCATTGCCAGCACCTGGGGGAGAGGGGGAGGAGAGACGCGGCCCTGGGAGCTCGGCCTCCACATCTGGGTCCCTACATCCGGGTTCCCTACATCCAGGTCCCTACATCCGGGTCCCCACATCTGAATTCCTACATCCGGGTCCCTCCATGCAGGTCCTTACATCTGGGTCCTTACATCAGGTCTCTACATCCAGGTCCCTACATCCGGGTTCCTTACATCCGGGTCCCTACTTCTGGGTCCCTACATCCGGGTCCTTACATCCAGGTTCCCTACATCCAAGTCCCTACATCCAGGTCCCTACATCCCTTCCTCCTCATTCGCATCTTCTACATCCGGGTCTCCTCCCCCTGCCTTGGTTTCCCCGTCTTACCGTGTGAGCCTCCATAGCCTCCACCGCCACCTGTGAACAGAGGGGGCGGGGTCAGCCCGGCTTCCACATCGGGTTCCCTACATCTGGGTCCTTACATCGGGGTACTCACATCCGGGTCCCTACATCCGTGATCCCATGTCTGGGTCCCTACATCTGGGCCTCTACATCCGGGTCTCCACACTGGGGTCTCCACATCCGGGTCTCTACATCCGGGTCTCCACACTGGGGTCTCCACATCCGGGTCTCCTCATCCAGGTCTCCACACTGGGGTCCCTACATCCGGGTCTCTACATCCAGGCTTCCACATCCGGGTCCCTACATCCGGATCTCTACATCTGGGCCTCCTCACTGGGGTCTCTACATCCGCGTCTCTACACTGGAGTCTGCACATCCGGGTCTCCACACTAGGGTCTCTACATCCGGGTCTCCACACTGGGGTCCCTACATCCGGGCCTCTACATCTGGGTCTCCACATTGGGGTCTCTACATCCAGGCTTTCACATTCGGGTCCCTACATCTGGGTTTCCATGTCTGGGTCCCTACATCCGGGTCCCCAAATCCGGGCCTCCACACTGGGGTCCCTAAATCTGGGCCTCTACATCCGGGCCGCTCCATCCCCAGCCTCCACATCCGGGCCTCCCCCCCTTCCATGTCCTCATCTCCTGCGCCTGGCGGGGGTCGGGGCTGGGGTGGAGGCCGGCATCGGGGCGGGAGGTGACGTCTGTGGGGAGAGAGCAAGGGAAGATGGAGGCCGGCCTTCCCCCCTTACCCCCTTCCTTCCCCTGATCCCTGACCCCCCTGACCCCTCCTGACCCGCCCACCTCCATCCCGACCCGGGGGTCGCGGCCTGGGCGGGTTGAGCAGCTGCGGGTACAGCCTTGTGTGCCAGGAGTGGGCCATGCCTCAGCTTCCCCACCCTGAGTGGGCCTGGTGTGGGGAAGGGGGGGAGGACCCCACTCACCTGAACTGGGCTTCGGGGTGGGATCTGCGGGCGAAGAGAGAGAGGGTGGTGACCCCTGACCTCCCCTGACCCCTCCCTGACCCCCCCTGACCCCTGAACCCAAGGCCTCAGTGGGTGGCAAAGGGTCACATGGGATTCAGGCCCACAGCTGGATCAAGGCCCCACATGAGGCCTAGCGGCCAGGGTGAAGCCATGGGGGGGAAAGGTGAGAGGTCAGGACTCACTGGGTCATCCAGGGCGTCGGCGAGGTCAAAGTCAGCCTGGCCTGAGGGGGGAAGAGGATGGGTGCTGGGGACGGACGGACGGATGGGGAGACAGACAGACACAGAGACGAACAGACAGACAGACCGAGAGGATGACACACAGACAGACAGACAAGGGATGGACAGATGATCAAGACAGGACAGACAGATGACAGACAGAAGAAGCAGATGGACAGCCAGGTGGACAGAACAAGAGGCAGACAGACAGAGAGGAAGACATGGACAGAGAGGAGACAGACAGACAGACACAGGACAGATAGACCCAGACAGAGAGACTGAGAGGCAGGCAGACAGACAGACAGACACAGAGATGGACAGACAGACAGACCAAGAGGATGACACATGGACAGATAGACAGACAGAGCCAGAGGCAGATGGACAGACAGACAGACAATGAGACAGACAGAGAGGAGACGGACAGACACATGGACAGATAGGGGCCCAGACACAGATGGACCTGCAGACAGACAGAGACAGACAGATGCAGAGACCGAGGGACAGACAGACAGACAGACAGACAGACAAGGGATGGATGGATGACCAAGACAGAACGAATAGATGGACGGACAGACAGACAGGAGAAGCAGATGGGCAGCCAGGTGGACAGAAAGACCAAGAGGCAGACAGACTGCGAGGAGACAGACAGCCAGACAGACCGAGAGGAGATGGACAGACTGACAGAAGCAGATGGACAGAGACACAGACAGACAGACTGAGACACAGATGGACAGACAGACAGACAAACAGACACAGAGACAGACAGGCCAACAGGACCAGGCCCTGGCCTCCAACAACCTGGCCCGACCTGAAAATCCACTGCCACCTCCCCACCCCACAACCCCAGCCCAGCCCCACGCCCTGAAGGGGGGGACCCGAAACCACCAGGAGAGGGGGGGAAACTAGAAACCACCAAAGAGGGACAACTGGAAACCACCAAACTGGGGAGGGAACTAGAAACCACCAAGGTGGGGGAACTAGAAACCACCAAAAAGGAGAGAACTAGAAATCACCAAGGGAAGAACTAGAAACCACCAAGGGGGGAGAACAAGAAACCACCAAAGAGAGTGGGGGAACTAGAAACCACCAAGGCCTCACCCCGGCCTCCTGGGCCCAGGCCGCAGAGCAGGGCGGCCAGCAGCAGCAGCAGCAGCAGCACAGGTCCTCCTTGAAACTTACAAGGCTATGGTCAAAGTCACCCTAAGCAGGAAAGTCCTTGAAACCCCTGTCCAAATTCAGTGCCAACAAAGCCAGAAGTAGAGCCGTGTGGCTTCACTAGTTGAGGCTAGCCTTGAGAAAAGCAGTTCATGGACTGTGCCCAGATCCTGAGTTCAAGGTCTGGGACTGCCAACAAACAGACATACACAACAATCTGTGCAGCCATCCAGCTAAAGCACGTCACCCTCTTGTCCCCAACTGAATTGGACAGAGTTCCCTGGGAAAGGGGCTGGGGGAGCCACTGTCATCTTGACTCTGCCCATTCTGCATGCATCACAGGATTCCGGCCACACCCCCATTATTTCATGGTTCTTTTTGACCAATGGGATACAAGAATAGTGGCCATGCCCACATTCCATGCTGCCTGGTAGATGGACTAGGCTCTATTAGAACACTCGGAGGCTGAGATCCACAGGGGGAAAATCCTGCCACAGGAGCATGGGCCCGCTGCAGGCACCCGGGCCACCAGGCAGCTCAGTGACAGACTGAGCTGGAGCCACAGGCCCTCTGCCCCATGAGCTGCCACCACAGCATGCATGGGGATGGGAAGAGGGACACATGGGCATCTGAAAAGAAAATCTGCTTCCTCCATGACCTACCTGATGAGGTGGACTTCCAGAGTCCAACAGGTGAGCTCCACCATTGATGCAGCCAGCTTTCGGCACACATCCGAACCATCGAGGAGTCCCTCATGGTATGTAAAGAGCAGAGGTTGGTCTTGAGTGAGCTGTGTTGGGAGAAAGCCCAGTGCATGCACTGGCTGTCCCAGGAGAAGATGGAGAAGAGGACAGTGCTGTGGGAGCTGCTGTTGCTCCTCACAGGGGAAGGCACAGACAGCAGTCCCCAGATGCCAGCACAGGCTGAGCTCCCCACCACCAGCACTGCTTCAGATGCCTCAGGGCCTGTGGTAGGTGAAATGAGGGAGGAGCAGAAAGGTTTTGAAGAATTGCAACTTGAAGACAGCATGGAAACTGCCAGAGGAGAGGTCAGGGTTCCCGACCCCATAGTGGACTCCCCCAAGGAGTATGTCCTGCCCCAGATGCCCCACATCCAGATCTGCCCACAGCTCCCAGGCTCAGAGGAGGAGTGCTCCCCCACTTTCTCCTATAAACTGATGTGGATGATGACTCTCTATGTGACATACTGACTCTCATAAGCCTTGGCAGCCACCAGAAGTAGGTGGCCAGGTGGCTTTCTCTCAGGCCTCCATCAGCCGGGTGATGGGAAGGTTAAACTGGGGGTCAGGTAGGGCAGAGGCTGCCAGGAGGTGGCCCAAACTCAAGGGTTATCTAATGGCCCATTGGTGGCCAGGAAAGAGGCCCATGTTATGCTTATCACAAAGAATAAATTGTTTTCAAAGCAAAATAAAAAGCCACCAACAAAGATTTGTTCTTCCAGTCCTGGGGCTTGAACTCAGGGCTTGGCCATTGTCCTGAGCTCTTTTTGATCAAGACTGGCACTCTACCAGTTGAGCCCCACCTCCCTTTCCAGCCTTTTCTGTGTGGAATAGAACCCAGGGCTTCAGGCATGCTAGGTGACCACTCTACCACTGAGCCACATTCTCAGCTAGGATGATTCTCCCCCCTCCCAAACCCATATGGCAATTCCTCAGATAAATAGGAAGTAGGTGGTGGTGTATGCATCAAATACCTAGGCCAGCAGCCATCAGGCTTAGTGGGAAAAGATTGTAGTGTAGAAATCTCTGATTTTGCATGCACGTGGTGTGTGTGTGTGTGTGTGTGTGTGTGTGTGTGTGTGTGTGTGTGTGTGTGTGTGTGTGTGAACTCAGGGCATAGGCTCTATCCCAGAGTTTTCTTGCTCAAGGCTAGTGCTCTACCACTTGAGCCACAGCCCCACTTGCTTTTGGATGGTTAATTGTAGGTAAGAGTCTCAAGGGCTTTCCTGTCCAGGGTGGCTTTGAATCATGATGGGGGCCCCAAGGAAGCAAGAGTAAACACAACTCTCAAGTACTATCCCTATGGTGGGCTACTCCTGCACCCTGGGGGCCAGATGTGAAACATGAGGCCCTGTGCCATCATCCTCTAGAGTTCAATTTGGGGAAGTGACCAGAGCCAAGCTGACTTTTGCTCACCCTGATTGCTGATGCCAGAGCAGGTCTGTTCCACCCTAGGCCAAGAGAGCTCCTGGAAGCCTGGCTTACCACGGGCACAAAAAAGGGAGAGGTCAGCTCCAGGCTGAGCTAAGAGCCTTTGCCCACGGATACCCCAACTTGGCCTTACTTATCACCATAAGACCTGCCAAAGAACAACCCAAAAAAACAAAATTGGAGCTGTGCCTCCACGTGGTAGAGCTCTAGCATTGAACCAAAGAGCTCAGGGACAGGGCCCCCAAGCTTTGAGTTCAAGACCCCAGCTGACCTTCCCCCATAAAACACAGGTTGTCTAAATGTGAATTAGTATGATTTGTGCAGTATTTCTGAAGAATGGTGATACTGAAGAAAGCACCCTAATTCTAATGACAGCTGAACTTGTGACATACAGCTATGTGCTGAGTCCTTCACAGGGCACTATTTGCTGGGTCCTTCCCACATGGGGAGTCCTCAAAAAGGTGCTGTTTGGTGAGTCATCCCAAAGGGTGCTATGTGCTGAGTCCCTGAGAAGAGTGGGCCATCCTGGGTTTTTCAAAGGGTGCTGTGTGCTGAGTCCATTACACAACGTACTGTATGCTGAGTCCCTCAAAAGGTGTGGTGAGCTACTGCATCCCAAAGGGTCCTGCTATGTGCTGAGCCCTTGCGAAGAGAGGGATGAGGTGAGTTTTTTGAGTGCTGTGTGCCGAGTCCTTTACACAGGGGGCTGTGTACTGTACTTCAAATGGTGCTGTTTGCTGATTGCTTCCACAGTATGGTATGTGCTGAGCCCTTCAAAATTGTTCTATGTGCTGATTTTTTTGAAGGGTGCTGTGCACTGGATGTTTTACACAGGGTGCTTTATACTCAGCCCTTCAAAGGGTGCTGTTTGCCGAGTACTCTACCCAGCATACTACATGCTGAGTCCTCAAAGGGAGCTGTGTGCTGAGTCCTTTACACAGGGTGCTTTGTGCTGTTTTTGGAAGTGTGCTGTGTGTTGAGTCATCCCAAAGGGTGCTATGTTCTGAGTCCTTGAGAGGTAGTTATCCCCAACACTCACACACACACACACAAACACACATACACACACAAGTTTCACTATGCACCTGCTTGGTGTGTGGAGTGGAGGGGGATGGAGGAGAGTCTCCTCCAGGGGTGGGGCTGAGGGGAGAGTTGATCTCCCGGACCAGTACTGGGGGTGGGGGGTAGTGCTGAGCTGAGGTAAGGCTGCAATTGCCATGGTCTGGAAGCCTCAGGGCCCAGTCAGGGCTGCAATTGTGGCCAGGGCTGGGGGGCTGGGCCCAGGGGAGGAGGGGCAGGGCCCAGGGGCACACTTTGGTGGCAGCAATGGCCAGGGGCCCAAGGGGGCAGGGGTGTGTGCGCAGCAGGGGCGGGTTGGCCCAGGAGAGGAGTGTGGGGCAGAAACAGAGCTGGGAGAAGAGCGAGCATGAACACAAGCACCAGTGGAAACGGCTTCAGTGGCTGGCGGCTGCTCCGATCATAGCGTGGGTCCTGGCCGGTTGCATAGAGCATGCAGAGCCTGCATGGCAGGCTATGGCCGCGTGTAGCCCCTCGGAGACGTAGCAGCCATGGCGGCCTTGAGTCTGAGGTCCTGGTTAGGGGAGCACGGGAGAGTCAGCAGCTGCTGAGGCAGAGACGGCGGCCACAGGGGAGGAGGCCATTGAGGGGGCGACAGCGGTTGAGGAGAAGGAGAAGAGGCTGAGCGCTGCCCGGCCATGCACCAGCAGACACCCCCGCTCCTTCCCAGCAGCGCTGCCTTTCAAACATGGTGCTGCAGGCTCGGACTGGTGGAGCCTCTTGCAGTCACCTGGCGGAGATGGCGCACCCCTGTGGGGCTTGTGGCCTTGACTTGGTCCCCGCCCCAGGTCCTCAGACTCAGGTCGCACACCCAGAGGCGCAGCCTACAGCTTCTCCCAGCAGCTCACGTGAGTGGCCGCCCTGCAGGCCAGCACCTGGCGTGACCCCTGCACCTTGTGACTCCACCACTCTACCCCTTCCACCCCACCCCCGCGGACCCTGAACCTTACCTCTCGCCTCCCCTCTCCTGTCCTACCTGCATCTCCCCAGCACCCCACAGTCCGCCCTGGCTCTGCCACAAATGCACCCCAGGGGTGGGGGTTGGAGCTGGGTGTTGACCTGGGGATCCCAACCCCATCCCTAGCATCCAGTGTCCCAGGAAAATGGGAGCTGCAGGGATGGGTGAGGAGCACCCATCCAGGGGCACCACAGAGCCCCTGGTCTGGAGCAGTGGGAGCCACACAGCCATGCATCTGCACCCTTCCTCTCCCTGGTGGGAACCTGCTGCCTTTAGTCAGAGATGGGGAGCAGCACCTCCACACCTGTCTTCTTAGATCTTTTCCTTTTTGCTGGGGAGGGGGGTGTTGGATACAGAAGATAGGCCCCCTTGCTGTGTGAGCCCTTATTTTCTGTGCTCAGTCACCCTTTCACCTGAGGACATTCCCAGAAGAGCCCACTAGAGAGGTGAGGGCACTGGGGTCAGATAGAAAGTGGATATTTGGGAGAAACACACACCCCCTCTGAGAAACATACACCAGCCTGTACCCCCAACCCCAGCTGTCAACAGTTCTGACTGGGTGATCACATTTCCCAGCTCTGCCAGCTTCTGGTAGTGCTCCCATTCCATCTGGTCTCCTTGTCCTCCCCAAGAATCTGCCAAGTCGCCCCAAAGTATGTAGGCTGAAAGTAGGGACTCTATCCATGTATATAGACTTTAGGACCCCATCAAAGTCCCCAACAACGCCCCCACCCCAGGTCATACACAACTCTGGAGGCACCATGACCCCCTGCTTTGTTTTCTGTCCAGGCTCTGAGGAGCCATGTGTCTCGGGACTCCTTCACCCAGCGTCCTGGCCTAGGGTTTTGGTGAATGAGGAGTCAAAGCTGGATGTTCCCAAGAGGAAGGGGCTGGCAATGGAGAAAGGGGGAGGCAGGATGGTTCTGCATAATTAGAGCATTGTTCCCCTTGGGTGGTTGCCCCTGGTTCTGACAAGGGAACCCCTCTGCTCAAACTGGTACATTGCTCAGATGAGAAAGTAACAAACTCCAGAAAGGCACTGCTCTGAGTCTGTGTTTATGTGTTTGTGTGTTTGTGTGTGTGTGTGTGTGTGTGTGTGTGTGTGTGTGTGTGTGTGTGTGTGTGTAAGAGAGAGAGATGAGTCTTCTGTCACTGATTTAGATTTGTGTTTGTGTTTCTGTGTGTGTGTGTGTGTGTGAGTGTGTGTATGTGTGTGTGTGTGTGTGTGTGTGTGTGTGTGTGTGTGTGTGTGTTTGTTGGGAGAGCAGGGAGGATGAGAACAATGAAAATATATTTAAGTCACTGGGTCTAGAAAGAGCAAAAGCATTTTATTTGTTGTTCTTTTTTCATTAATGCCCATTAGGAGACCAGCCACAATTTTTGTTTTCTCTTTCACCGTTTCATGGCTCCTTTAGGGAAGGTTTCAGTAGATGTTCCTTTCCACCTCTTTCTTCCCCTTTCCTGCAGCCCACAGTAACTCCTGGGCCTGAATGGGTCTCCCCTAGGAGGCCTGTGTGAACCACAGACCAGTGTGGACACCTGCTCTTCTGTCTTCAGCCAGAAGGCTCATGAGGCTACTGTGACCACAGCCGCACTCTTCCAGCCAGACAGTCTGCTCTGGTGTGTATAGTTGGAGCTAATTCAAGGTTGGGAATGAGTCTGCCAAACATAAATAGGGAACGAGATGGGGGTAGTAGGGCAGGGGCTGTGAATCTAGGAGGGTCTGGGAAGTGACGATCAGTGTGACATGGCAGATGGTTCACCACGACCAAGGATGAGAGGGGAATCTTACCCAGGGTATTGGCGGTGTACATCTTGGCAGGGGGCTCCAGGCCCCCAATGGTGGCATGGATTCCCTCCAGGGGCAGTGTACTGGTGGGCAGTCCTCCCTGGAGTTCTGCAGACTCCAATCTGTGTCCCTCCTGGGCTGTTTCCAGCTGCGCAATGGTAGGCAAGTGTGTTCCCTCTGCTGGAGCCTACTTGGGATCAGGACATGGCAGTTACCTGAGGCTCTCTGAATGCCATTTTCTATAACCTGCTGTAGGCTGTCTGGAAGGAAAAGGGGACCACTGACTTTGGAACCCTTTAAGTTTGATTGGGACATGTGAAATGCCAGCTTTTCCAGGTTTTTTCCTTGAAGCTGGCAATTTCTACTAATGCTTGGGATTCTGGGTCAAATTAGATGGACCATTTCAGCCACCAAACAATGACATTCAAGCAGCACAAGCAGAGTTCCCAAGCCAGATGGTCTCCTGCTATGAACGTCGTGCCTTGACTGCCTTTCTCTGACAGCTGCCGATACTTCTCCACCTCTCTCTAGGGTGATCACTACAGTTGAGGATGTCATGGGGAGCAGAGATTGTGACCTTGTTATCTGCAGCCTACTAGCTGTGAGTAGAGACAATTCCCAGGAACTGTACTGGACTCTGGGAGATTCAGAGACCTGGGATGCCTCAGGAGTCCTATCTCTGGAACATGAAACTTGGGGGCCAGATATGGTGGACCATCCTGTCTGGCCCCAGGGAGTGGAGAGGAGGCCCCTTGAGCCAGGCTTTCACCTCAGGGCAACCTTGTTCACAGCTGAGTGGGGAATTGAGTGCCACACAGCTGGTCAGTGGCCGGACAGAGATCTTTGAGAAGATAGGCATCCCAGAGGCCCCAAAATACAGTGAGTACATCATGGCTCACATCCTTGGAACCAAAACAGTTAAGTGCGGTGGCACCAGGAGGGTGGGAAGAGGGAGGAGGTAGAACTGTTGGAGAGCTACATCAGGCTTTGCCCCCACCCAGGATGCTTACCTGAATTGGATGGGACTTTTCTGTAGTATTGTCATAGACAGATGCTCATTCGTTTATCCAACAAACTGTTACAGTGTGTGCCAGGTCTTGGTGGGGGAAGAGAAGGGGGTCATACAGGATGAAAGGTTCCAGTGCTGGTTCCACAGCACATGAAGAAATCGTGCAACAAGTGTAGGATTATGAAACAAAACATGGATTTCTTTCATCATTAACCTATCCCCATGAGGAAGGGGATCCTTCACTGTATTCAGTCTTGCAGCTGGGGAAAATGAGGCATTGAGAAGCCAGGTGACCTACTCATGACTTCCAGCTGACAGGAAGCTCAGCCTGACTTCTCTGCCATACTTCCTAGGACAGTGGGTGTTATTCAGTCCACTTCTTGTGGTGGGACTTCCACTTTTTCATTTTTGAGGCTTGAATTTGAGGCCTGGATGCTGTGCCTGAGCTCCTTAGATCAAGGCTAGCGCTCTACCACATGAGCCACAGCATCACTTCCGGTTTTCTGTTGGTTCTTTGAGTATAAGAGTCTCACAGACATTCCGGTCTGGGCTAGCTGTGAACCACGATCTTCATATCTCATCCTCCTTTGTAGTTACGATTATAGGTCTGAGCCACCAGCACCTGGCTTAAGTGTAATTCTGGCCCTCTCTTCCTCTTTCTTTCTCTCTCATCCCCTCCTCCCCCTCTCCTCTCTCCCTCTCTTTTTCTCTCCCCACTCTTTCCCTCTCTCTCTATCCCTCTCTCTTTCTCTTTCAGGAACTGGTTGAATAGGTGCTGGAGGAGGTGGCCCAGCATCCCCATGTGGCTGGAACCCAAGGTGTCCCTCTCATTCTGGAGGTGGGCTGAGGGTCAGGAGCTGTTTTGCTCAGCCTGTTGAACTAGCTTCATGAGGTAAGCCCCTCTGTACCCCGGCTAGACTGTGATGGCTATTCATTGTCCATCCCTTGATTCCTTCCTCACATCCCTCTGCTACACCGTTGAAGGAAAGTGGATGAGGAGATGTTGCCTTGTCCCCCTGCCCAGCACGATCCTGGGACTCTGACCCATACCCCCACCTATCTGGTCAGGGCCTGGCTATAAGACAATGAAAACATTCCTTGTCTACTACCCTTTGCTGGGGAGTGTAGTTTTGGTTAGGGGGGGTGGGGTGCAGAGGAAAGAGCCCAGACCTGACACCTCCCGGAGGACATTTGTTCTTGTGACAGAGCCAAGTCATTGCTATGGATAAGGAGGAAGCCGCATCAGACTGACCCAGAACAATGCTCAAAGATAGGTAGGCTGTTGAAGTATCAAACCCACTCATGTCTGCTTCCTACTCCCAACAAGTAGGTGTAGTGTGGGTGGCCCAGCCCTGGCCTAAGGGATTATAAATGGATGGTGGTGGTCAGAAGCTCATGGCTCCCACCCATCATCCTGGCTGTTCGGGAGGCTGAGGTTTGATGGTCATGACTCAGAGCCAGGCCGGGCAGGAAAGTCCAGGAGATTCTTATCTCCCATAAACTACCTCCCTCCCCAAACCCACACACAAGCCAGATGTGCTGTGGCTCAAGTGGTAGAGCCACAGCCTTGAAAAAAGAATCTCAGGGATAACACCCAGACCCTGAATCCAAGTCCTAAGACTAACACAATCATAAAATAAATGAACAGTGTACAACTTTTATCTGACTACCAAGAAAGATGGATACAGTTTTCTTCTGTACTTGTAGCCAAAGGTAAGGGGCTCCCCTTGATGTTCCCCTAAACCTCTCCTCTCCTTTATCTGTCCAGGCTTAGGTTGCAGGACAGAATTCGGATCATCCCCCTGGATGTGACCTTAGCTACCCTCCCCCAAACACCTTCCTTGGGGTCAGGATCCTGGATACACTCCCTGCTGGGAAGATGAGGCACTGCAGAGATGAGGGTAGGTATCCCCAACACTCTCTCTCTCTCTCTCTCTCTCTCTCTCTCTCTCTCTCTCTCTCTCTCTCTCTCTCTCTCTCTCTCTCTCTCTCTCTCTCTCACACACACACACACACACACACACAAACACAAATACCCCTAAGCCAACTCAGACTAGCCTTTTCCAAAGACACTTTATCTCCTTGGATTAACTGACCTAAGAGAGAATTTTGATCCCCTGTAACTGATTATTTTAACTTTGGCTTGCTAGATGACAGGAGATAAACAGGAGCAAAAAAAAAAAACAACCTTTGGTGCCCATCACCTGGTGCTCAGGCTCATGCCTGTCATCCTGGCTACTCCAGATGCTGAGATCTGAGGATCACAGTTTGAAGCCAGCTATAAGCTGGAAAGCCCGTGAGACTCTACTCTCCATGGAACCACCAAAAAGCTAGAAGTGGAGCTTTGGCTCAAGTGGTAGAGCACCAGCCTTGAGCAATAAAACTCAGAGAGCAGCTCCCAGATCCTCAGTTCAAGCCCACACAAAGAAATGGCCCCATCTTGTTGCCCACACATTGCCAGGGCCTCAAGCCCCCTCTCATGGGGTGTGATACAACACCTGTCCCTGGGTGGTGTATCAGGGCCTCCAGAGATCTGGTGGTGGAATCCAGGCCTTTCCCTTCATGCACTGTCAACCCACACTGGCTGGAAGGCAGAGCCTGACAAGCCGGCAGCCTGCAGAGTGGAGAGGCTCCTGCTCTGCCAAGGTGATCGGAATGGTCTTCTTGGAGGCAGCACTTGAAAAGGGGGTCTTGCTTAACAAGGAGGATCTGACAGGAAGCACAGAGTACAAAGGTGCTGAATATGATGGGCAACACAGCAGAGTATGTTCATTTCTAGCCAGGGCTGCTGTTGAGAGACTCGGTATAGATGTGTGACTTGGTATAGATGTTGGAGACTGTCCTGAGACAGCCTGAGGGGTCATAGAAGAACAGCTATCCAGGGCTGAGATTGTGTCTTAGAGGTAGAGGGCTCACCTAGCATGCAAGAAAGCATGGGTTGGATTCCTAGGTCCTGCATACACAGAAAAAGGTGGAAGTGGCACCGTGGCTCAGGTGAAAGAGTGCTCCCCTAGAGACAAAGAAAGTCGGGGACAGCGCTGGGGCCCTGATGTCAGGCCCTAGGGCTGTCACCATAAAACAGTTCTCCCAGGGACCTTTGTGACAGTTGGATGGCTATGCCCTGAAGCTCTCAGTAGGTCCATCCATGCTTTGTGTCTCCTTTGACAGAGGGGAGCTGGATACTCCTTCTGCCATGGGCACCCCTGGGCCCGGTTATCAGCAACCCTCCCAACGTCTTCCACCGGGACATGGAGCAGCTGGCCCCAGCAAAAAGTATATGCCTATCGGGTAATATTTTGAAGAGTGCATTGGACATATTCTAAATATAATAATTAAGTTGAGCAATTTCACATTGACAGTAATTAACTAGAATAATTTAATGCTAATTGGACAAGTTTGTCTTTCTAAATAAACAAAACCTATTTCTCCTTTTACTTTATCAGGGAAATATCTGAGCAAAAAATGGAAAGAAACATATGACTCTATAACAACTGGAATGAATTTTTGCCTTTTTATTAGCAAATATTAACTTTACACAGTATTTTATTGTGTTATACACATATGTCCATATAATGTAGCTTGCTAAATTTTATTCCTTTTATTAATTTCATTAGCCTATTTTATACTTATGTTTTATTATGTCATACCAACATATTGAATATTTGAACATATTTACTGCACAGTATTTCTCTTCATCTCCTCTCTTACTTTTTTCCAAATTAAATCAGCTTTATCTTTTACACCTGGGTTATTCATTTTATTTTCTGGGTTATTCATATTTTCATATGAGAAATCTAGTATTTGTTTTTTACAGTATGGATAATTTCTTTAATATGAATGTTTCCAGTTCTATTTTTTTTATTTTGAAAATACTGTACAGAGGGGTTCAATTTACATGGACAAGATAATGAGTACATTTCTTATCAAGCATTGTACCCTCCTCCTTTGTTTCCCCTTCCCATCCCTTCCCATCCTTCCCCCACCCCCCCACCCAATCCTCCCCGCCCCCCTTTCCCGCACGAAAGTTGTAAAGTTCGTTTTCGACATAACGACTTGTACATCTCATTGTTGCAATGGGTCCCCCTGTATCCCTATTTAAACGATTTGTTTTTCCCCTTCCCCTCCACAAATTATACCGACATCAGATACAGTGAAAGCAGGGGTTATACTGTGGGGGAGGGACATACAAAGCAACAAAGAAATAATCTTATAAATGTGTAAGAAACAATCGCATGAAAGAAAAAAACATTTGAATACATATCTTAGGGTTCATTTCCCTAACATCACCTTATCTGACCTTTTCTGCTTGACTCAGACATATACTAGATATTGCATGGGACCTATGTTTCTTTGGGCCTGGCTTACTTCACTTAATATAATTTTTTCCAAGCCTTTCCATTTCCTAACAAATGGGGCAATGTCATTCTTTCTGATGGATGCATAGAATTTCATTGTGTATATATACCACATTTTCTTGATGCATTCATCTACTGAGGGGCACCTGGGTTGGTTCCATATCTTAGCTATAGTAATTAATGCTGCAATAAATATAATCGTGCTGGTAGCTTTAGTGTGGTCTTATTGGTAAACATTTGGGTAAATACCCAAAAGTGGGATTGCTGGGTCATAGGGGAGCTCTATGTGGAGTCTTTTGAGGAACTTCCATACTACTTTCCAAAGTTCTATCTATTTTCTTGAAGATGATATTATTTCATAATTATGTGTGGCTAAATAGTATATCATTGTGTATATGCATATATGTATTACAATTTCTTTCTTCAATGAGTGATTAGGGAAAATGTAGGTTGATTCTGTAGTTACTTATTTTTTTATGTGAGAGAAGGAAGGATGTATATAATGATGCTTGGAATGAGAAACATGCTCTTTAAGCAGGCACTCTCATATTTGAAACATCCTCTCAGCTACTCTTTCATCAGTATTTTAATAGTGAATTGAATTAAAATAATAAAATTTATCTACTTTTGCAAAGATTTTTTTTTCAGTACCTATAATATTTTTATTATAATGTTATGTTTACTATGTCATGTGAGTATGGGGATGAATGTGAAGATGAAAATCTAGGAATGTTTGTATACGTAGCTGACTCGAAGGAAACAATGTATGTGAGATACAGGATTCAAATAAAAGTTTGAGACCTGTAAGTTGCTAAATTGATGTATATGTCCAGTTTGTGGTGTGTGATTTCAAGATCGCATTTTGGTAGATTTCATACCAAGTAAGTAGATGTTTCTAACCCCAAATCTTAAGGAATAAAATAATCATTGTCTTAGTATTCCAGACATTGTCATAAGTGGAAAAAATGATTGAAAGTATGATGGGTCAATAGTAAGCCTTTAGACACTCTACATTTTCCCCCAAATCTTCAGATGTACTCTTTGGATATTAATTACAAATGTATTTATAAACATTGATATAATATGATCTTATACATAAATATATGTATATATTATAAATATATCATATATAGTTATATTTTAAATGTGTACCATAAATATTGACTTATATTTAAATGTAATTCATCTCATCATTTATACATATATATATATATGCATACTTTTTTTTTTTGGTCAGTTGTGGGTCTTGAACTCTGGGCTTGAGTGCTGTCCCTGTGCTCTTCAGCTCAAGGCAAGAGCTCTACCACTTGAGACATTTTGCCACTTACAGTTTTCTGGTGGTTTATTGGAGATAAGAATCTTTGGAATTTCCTGCCTGGGCTGGCATTGAACTGTGACCCTCAAATCTCAGCCTCCTGAGTAGCTAGGATTATAGGCATGAGCCAAGGGCTCCGGGCTATATTTACATCCGAGATTTGTTAGTGGAACAAAGGGTACAGAAACTATTATTCTTATCACAAAATGACTTCACACTTACAGGTATAATTATAAGAAGAAAAACGATAAATATTCACAGTGGCACAAAAATCCCTTAGGTGCCTAACAAGACAGCACGTTTTTCCAGACACTGCATGTGGTGTGAGCTCTTTGCAACCCAAGCAACTGTAGAAGATATTGCACCCTAAACAAAACTGACAATTGCATGAACCCAGTCCTCTATGACAGATTTAGCCAGGCCTATCTTAGAGATTCTTGTTAGGGACATGATGAAAAATTTATAGTTTAGTTGTGATTATAGAACTCTTTTATACATGTCACTCAGCCATTAACTATATTTAACATAGTTCCTTTTGCTCTAACTTATATTTTCATGGCTTAGGAAACTGTTTTTTGTTTGTGAAAACTTAGCTGTTCACTATATAGACATGAGTTTTTAATCCTTGAAATTACTGTCTGCATAGTGTTCTATGAGATGAGCTTCTCTTTACCATATCATAGGAATAAACTTACTCTGATTCAAACTTGGACAACAGCTACCTTGTTCTCTCTCCTAGAAAACCATCTGCATAGACTTCTTTACATGTAAACAGACCCTCATTTACTTGCAAAAGTCTGTCAGTGAGTCAAACCTAACTCACCCAAGTGAGGTGAATTCCTCTGTCATGCTTCCTTTACTTTAAAAATTGTAAGAACTGTACAGCAATGTGCATACTTTTTAATGTGAAGTGTGACTCCTATTTTCCATAATGTGAATCAAGCAGAGGAATCAATTTAAAATGTGAAAGAACCTTACAAAGAGTCTTGGACCTTGAAAATTGACCTGGGTATGAATTTTTGGAGAAATATCCCTTCTAAGACAAAGGACTCAGTTTTTTTTTTTATATTGTGCTGGTACTGGGGTTTGAACTCCTGGCCTTGAGCTCTATCTGGGCTTTAATTCTCAATGTTTGCTCTATACCACCTGAGCCACACCTTCACTTCTTCCTTTTACCACAAGAGCAGAAAAGAATCTCTTAGGTTTATCTACTTAAAATAGCTTGGAGTTGCAATTGTCAAATTTGAACCTACTGAGTATCTAGGTGTAAGCCACTGGTGCTGTGCTAGAACTCACTTCTTAAGAATAAATAATCACAAAAAGAGGTGCAATAAATATTTGTTCAATTATGTATGTGTTGACTGATAAGCCAAATCACTTGCTACTGGAAAAGAAAAAGAGAGAAGATAGAGATTAATATGGAGGAGAGAGACACAAAGAAAGAAGGGATGGGAGGGTAAATGAGTGGAGGGGAGTGAAAGGGAGGATATGAGAGGAGAGGGTAGCTGGGTAGAATTGTCTACTGCTCACTAAGGTATTGTTGGACAATCAATGCCGTTGCATTTATGTAGCCAAAGCTTTATATTTTTGGTAGTAAGTTGATATATAAAATACCAATTTACAGGTAGTAACCTGTTAGTGTGCTTCCTCCTGCACCAAGGAAGCCACAGTTAGGTTACTGTTACAGATAAGGCAAGAGTAAGCAGTTTAAGTTATTCTGAGAAACAATAATTGACATACTAGGAATGTTCCCTTGTATGGTGAAGTCAAGCATCACTCTTTTCCCTGCTACAGTCTTCCTCTCAACAAGAATAGCAAAACCAGAAGAGGAAGGAGATATCTGAGTAATGATCATCTCTCTGTTTACCCTCATCCCTTGGCCTCTCAAACAATAAAGCCAAAGGAGACTTAACCTGAACTAATGGGGAAAATGGGGGGAAAAGTTCAGTCTAACTTATTGTGAAACTTTTAAAATAATTGGGGCAGTATTTCAAATACTGAAATAAAACTTTTTAAATTACTAATAAAAAGTTACTCGAAACTTATTGAAAATTTAAGACTACAGGGCTCACTACAAAGTGGAATCTGCATAGGTAAAACTGACTCGTGCTCCTATCATCAGAAATTGAAGATTGTCCCTAAACATAGACTGCTGAAGTGATAAGCGATGGAAATTCATGATGGATAGCATAATGCTGAGAGCATGGAAATTATTTCCTTTCCATCTTCAGTGTGTAGAGAAGAAAAAAGCTCTATAGGATGGTCCTGAAGGTGCAATTCTAAATTTAAGACAGAAGGTGAATAGTAAAATAGACCTATCTCAGCCATTCAGAGATTAGAAATGTGGAGAAATATATTCATTTATGTGGTCAAACATGGAAGAGAGGATGTGGCAAGCCCATAGCCAAATGCCAAAGGTAGAGATATTTAACAAAACACCATGAATTTGAAACAAGTCTTAAAAGGGGAGCTAGGCTTAGAGGAAATAGGGCAGAAGGATGGAGAGGGAAATGGTGGACTAATACAGTCATAACACTCAATGTACATATGTGAGAATATAAGTAGGAAACTTGAAGGGATAGGTGGGGTTGGGGTAAGGGAAGGAAGAAAAAAGGAAAATTTGACAATGATCCAGATGCACTGAACATTGAAATGCACATACACTCTATTCAACACTGACATGATGAAGCAAAACCCCTTTGCACAACTTGCTAAAGATAAATTTTTTTTGAAGTTTTAATATTAAAAGACCAGAAGCATAAACCTTTAGAGATAAATAAGAGGATAGTATTGACATATTGTTGAGGCTTGTGTTCCCAAAATTGAAACAATTCCCAAAATTGAATATATTTAAAACATTAAAACTTTGAACGAACCTTAACACTTGCTGCAGTGTTCATTATGACAGGTGCCTTGTATAGAATAATTGAATTCCTCCTCCTACACATTTCTTGAACAACAAATATCTGGAATTATTTTGTTTTTGACATGTCAATCTTGACTTTATTCTTAAATGTGTGCTTATGTAAGAAATATATGGTTGTAAAATTTCATGACAATTCTTTTGAACTTCCTTTTTGTTGAATCGTCTAGTTTAATAAAATCCAATTGCACTTTTGATATAAAAATATTGTGTGCTCAATTCAGAATCACATACACTAACATTGGAACGATACAGAGAAGATTAGCATGGCACCTGTGCAAGGACGACATGCAAATTCTTGGAGCGTTCCATATTTTTACAACAACAGATGCTGGAGGGGATGTGGCCACAAGGGAACCATACAGCATTCTTGGTGGGAGTGTAAACTTGTTCAACCACTTTGGAAAGCATTATGGAGGTTCCTCAAACGATTCCACATAAAGCTCCCCTTTGACCCAGCAACCCCACTTTTAGGGATTTACTAAATGATCACAAACAAGACCATACTAAAACTACCAGCTCAACTATGTTTATTGCAGCATTATTTACCATAGCTAAGATATGGAACCAACCCAGCTGTCCCCACTACATGAATGGATCAAGAAAATGTGGTGTATATACACAAGGGAATTCTATGCCTCCATTAGAAAGAATGACATCACCCAATTTGTTAGGAAATGGAAAGACTTGGGAAAAAATTTATTATGTGAAGTAAGCCAAGTCCAAAGAAACAGGTCCCATGGTTTCCCTTATTTTCAATAACGAATATATGTCTAGGGCAAGCAGACAATGTCAAAAACTATGTTCATATGAACAGATATGATGATGTTAAGGGAATTGAACTCCAAGATAGGGAAACAAGTAGTTTTTTGTTTGTTTCTTGCTATTGTTTCTAACATACTTATAATGTGCGATGTGAATTTTTGTTTCTTTGTATGTTCCTCCCCCATGCTATAACCCTTGTTTTCACTGTATTTGAAGTTGGTGCACGTGCCTCTTGTATGTACGCTTCTCTAATTTGGGGAGGGGAAGGGAAAAGATTGCGTGCAAACGCATGTGCATGCATGTGTGTTGGCGTGCTCAGAGTTTGAAATCAGGGCTTAAAGGCCATGCTAGGTCTTTCCTCTCTAGGTTGGTGAGGTACTATATGAACTACATTTTCTTTCCTGGGTCTTTGCTAGTTCATTAAAAATTTTGAAAAATAATTTCATGAATTTTTTTGTTTGTTTTGGAAGCCCTGATTGGCTTCCAATGGTTATCCACAGATCTCAGGCTCCTGAGGAGATATCCCAAGTAGATAGGATTATAAGTGTGACTAACCAATACAAGGCTTTCAGAATAATTTTAAAAGTAGAAGAAAATTTACTTCATGGGGGCCTGTTTTATTGTCTCCTACTTTTAAAGCATTTTGCATTGATTAAATGTGAATTTATTTCATTTTCGGATTCTTAAAAGACAGTAAGTGATATTTAAAAGTTTTGGTACTTTTTAAAAAAACTGGAACTGTGGGACAGAAGAAATTTGCCTCTCTTTGGACCTCAATTTAGAAGCTCAGCTCTGTGCATGATAACCCAATGTCACCAACACAGTCTGTGTTGAAGACAAAATGTGACAGAAAACAATCACCATGGGCAATATTTGCTATGCTATTATTTCTTGGAAAATATGAATATTGAATTGAGAGTGTAAGAGAATGGAGAGAATTTACCTACCTTTTGTGTATTGCGGAAAGACTTTTGGAAACTTTGACTCATTTCCTTCCTCACTGTGTGTCTTTGGGCCATGCACTTAATGCCTTTAATTACAATTTTTCCCAACACTAAAATGGTAATAACATTAGCATTATAGCAAATGTTATCTTAAGAATTAAGAGAAATAAAACTTGTAAAATACTTAACATAAACTTCCATGAATGAGCTTTGAGTTTAGCCAGAAGTTTTTTTTAAATACTAAATAGAATGTCATAAGTATTACGGAAACCATTACATGTAGTGAGCAACCAGAAGTAATGTTATCTATTGATCATGCTCTGCTTCCAGGGAAGCCAGGTGGATAACTTCTCATGCTGTAAATCAAACTGGTTATCTTCAGTCTTGTTAGTGTAAAAATATCAGGGACATAATAATGAAGGAATGTTGTAGACTGAGATGAAGTCCAAAAGAAAATGTACAGGGCTGGGAAGGTAGCTCAGTGGTAGACCGCTTGCCTTGCATGTCTGAGGCCCTGGGTTCGATTCCCCAGTACCACATAAGCAAAAAGAAAAAAAAGCCGGAAGTGGTGCTGTGGCTCAAGTGGTAGAGCACTAGCCTTGAGCTGAAGAGCTGAGGGACAGCGCCCAGGCCCAGAGTTCAGGCTCCTTGACCGGATCCCCCCCCCCCAAAAAAAAAGAAAATGTACAAAACTGAGAAAACATAAAAGTATCTGAGCAGTATAGTGTGTTTTACATCATTTAAGTTAAATAACAAAGATAAGGAAAACCTAGAAGAATAAATTGTCTTTTTGATATTTTATCATAGGTCTTTCCTCATTCTTGTAGAGGCATCATCAGATGAGAGGAAATGTATTTTTTTTGTTCGCTTCCTTCCATTTATTCTTTTGTTTGAAATCTGAACTACATGAGACAGAAAGAAACGAAGGGAAATTAGTCACACAGGCTTTGGAAAGAAAAATCAACGTAAAATAAAATACATATAGTCTTGTATAAGGTCTAACTAAATTGAGTTATATAGTCTCAAGCATTAACAGAAAATGATTTAATCAATATCATGTTATTGAAAACTAAAAAATGTTAGGAGTTGCTTAATTTTTTCCTTTCTACTACCTTGAATAAATTATTGCTTTTGTATAGAGAGATTAAAGATGAGATTAACAAGAAACTTGATTAAAAATGGACAAAATTTCTGAATAGACATGTTTTCCAAAAAGCCCTGAAAATTGCCAATGGGTTTACAAAGTTGTGTTTAATACAACTTCTATACTGGTTTAATGTTTTGTAAGAAAAAGTCATTAGAGAAATGCAATTCAAAATTACTATGATACTACTTCATAACTACTATAACTCTTATCAAAAAAATCAAAGGAACCAGGTGTGATGGTAAAGGCTTGTAATTCGAAGCTTTTAGGAGGTTGGAGTAAAAGGATTTGGGTCTGAGGTCATCTTGGGTATTGCACACAGTAAAAAACTGCCCTTTAAAAAAACTTTAAAAAAAAGTAATAATGTTGGCTGGTGAGAGTGTGGAGAAAAGGAAAATTTCTTCACTCTTGGTCAAAATACAGGTTAGTACTCTCATTGTAGAAAGTAGTATGCAGTTTTCTAAAGAAATTCAAAGATGAAATATCAACTGACCCACCAATCATGTGATTATTTCTCTCTGAGTAACTCATAAATATATCTGTAGTTCATTGTTATTCACAACAACAGCCAAGATATAAATCGAAGTTCAGTGTTCAACTACAGACTAATAAACAACTGTGGTGCATGCACAAATATATTTTTCTGTTTCATCCTTAAAATAGCAAGAGATTTCTCCCATTAGCCACAACTTACAATCACCTGAAAGATGTATTCTAAATGAGGAAAAATGTTGTCTTCTGATATTTGTAAACACACACACACACACACACACACACACACACACACACACACACCAACCTCAAACATTAAGAGTGAAATTTTTTGAAAAGTAAAGCAAAGTGGAATTGCTGGGGCATTTAGGTCACAATGTAGAAGATAGTAGATATACAGGATGAACTGGTATAGAGTTACAATGTACAACATGAGGATACAGGGGACAACACTGGCCTTACATAGGAATGAAGCTAAATAAGTAGGAGTTGTTCTTCCTAGTAAAGGTTGCTCTTTTGGATGCTCTTCCTCCAGTAATGGATAAGATGAACATAATTCTTTAAATATATCTGCCTGTTAGCAGAAATAATAACAAACAATATAGCAATAATATTGTATGCTCAACATAGGACAAAATATCAAATTAAAATACATGAGATTATCCTTGGTGTGAACTAATTATTACAAATAAGGGAAACCATGGGAGCTATGTTTCTTTAAGTCCCACCAACAGTGTAATAGAGTTCCCAATTGGCTACATCCATGTCAGCATTTGCTATTGTAAGTCTTCTTGATAATGACCATTCTAACTGGGATGAGGTAGAATCAGTCTTGTTTACTTGTAGATTTGTGGGCACCTTCTAGCTACCATAAATGAATGAATCCATGAAACTTATATTGCTCTGAGTCTGCATTCTGTTCTCTTTGCTCTTAGTATAATTTTACCAAGCCTTTCATTTTCATTAATACTGGTGAAAAGTCATCCTCTCTGATGGGTGAATAGAATTCCACTGTGTTTGTTTTTGTGTGTGTGTGTGTGTAAGATCATGATAGGCCCATAAGCCTTCTGTTTCATCTGTAATTTTGTAATTCCATATTAAATTTGGATTGCTTTCTCTACTGCTTTGAAAAATATAGTTGGGATTTTGATGAGTATTGCATTGTCAATTTTTTGTCGGCCATATTGCAGTTTCATCATGTAAATTCTTCCAACCAGGAGCATTAAAATATTTTCCATTTTCTTGAGTCTCCTTCAATTTCCCTTTTTAGATTTTTAAAGTTTTCACAGTAGAGGTCCTTCACATTTTTAGTTACATTAATTCCTAGTTTTGTTGTTGTTGTTTAGTTTAGATTTGATTTGGTTTAGAGGCTAATCCATATGAAGTTGTTTTCTGAATTTCAGCCTGGATATTTCCATTCTTGGTAACACAAAAACTACTGATTCTTGTGGTTTTTATACCCTGCTACATTGCTGAAGGTTAGCATCACCATTAGTAACTTGAAGGAGGAAGCTATAGGGTCCTTTAAATACAGGATCATTTCATCTGTAAAAAGGGATAGTTTTATGTCTTCCCTATTTGGGTCCCCTTTATGTTTTTCTCTTGCTTATTGCTCTTGCTAGAAAGTCCACTACCTTATTGAAGAGTAGTAGAGAGAGTGAACATCATTGTCTCATTCCTGATTTTAATGTCTTCATGCTTCCACTGGGTAAATGCTAATTATCTGTCATATATATACTCTGAATTATATTGAGGTATGTTCCATGCATTTCTAGCTTCTCAGACAATCATAAAGGGGTATTGGAGCTTGTTAAAAGCTATTATTACATCCCTATAGACAATCATGTTTTTCTTTTACCTGCTTCTGCTGATGTTTTGTATTATGATTATTGACAAGAATATTGAATCCAATTGTATCCTAAGATGAATCCTATTTGATCATACAATATTATTTTTTGTTGCTGAAATTAGTTGGTGAGAATTTTATTAAGAAGTTCTGCATCATTGCTTATCAAAGAATTGGGTTCATAGTTCTCTTTCTTTGGTGAGTCCCTATATAATTTGGGGAAGAGTCTAATTCTGCATCATACAATGTGTTCGATAATTCCATTTCCCTTTCTATTCCATTGAAGAGTTACATCTATGTATTGTAAGTTATTTGCAGGCCTTAATTTCATGGTAAATTTATTGAGTCATAGATTTTTCTGAAATGGGAAGTGGTTTATTGACATTTCATTTTCATTTCTTCTTATGTGTTACTTCTTGCTTCAGATCCAGTATAGGAACGCATCAATTTCTCCAGGATTCTTCAGGTGATTGGTATCAGATTTTCAAAGTGCTGTCTTATAACATTCTCAATTTTGCTTATATCTGTTGTGGTCTCATTTTTGTCTCTAATTTTCTGTATTTGCATGAGTTCTCTTATTGTTTTGTCTTTTTTATTATGAAGGTGATATACAGAGAGGTGGGTTACAGTTACATAAATAATGAGTACATTTTTTTCTTCTTCCCCCAACCCTGACATCCCACTCCCACAAAGTTGTAAAGTTTATTTCTAACATAGTGTCTAGTGAATATCACTCTTGCTTTGGTTAATCTTTGTCCCACCATTTCTGTGATTTCCCTTCCTTTCCCCAAGTCAGATTAACTTATGAATAAGACAAAGGGTACAGAAATAAAAAACAGTGAGTACAGGGAATAAACCAAAGGGGAAAAACTAAATAGAAATAACTAAAAACAATTCACTATACAATAATCTTCTATCCATTTCTTGGAGCTCATTTTGATAAGCATCATTTTATGGTGATATGTGTATTGCTATTGAGCTACTGTGAATATCCTAGACATATTCTAGTTTTTCCAAATGAGTGAAAACATGTAGCCTCTGATTCTTTGGGTCTGGCTTGTTTGAATTATTATGTTCCCAAATGATTCCATTTTCTTACAAATGGGACAATGTCAATCATTCTGATGGAAGCATAGAATTTTGTTGTGAATATATACAACATTTTCTTGATCCATCATTGCTGGGTCATAGGGGAGCTCTAGTGAGGAACCTCTATACTTCTTTACAGAGTATTTGAACAAGTTTACATTTCCACCAGTAGTGTAGTAATGTTCCTTTTTGGCCACATCCCCACCAGCCCAGCATCTGTTATTATTAGTTTTCTACATTCAAACTGGGGTTAGGTGGAATCTCAATTTTGCTTTGATTTGCATTTCTTTTATGGCCAGAAATGTTGCATATTTCTTCATGTGTCTATTGGCCATTCATATTTCTTCTTCAGAGAGGTCTGTCCTTAAATCTTAAGTTCAATTATATTATGAGGGTTGTTGTTTCTATGAGGATTTGTTTTTTGGGGGGCGTTAATTTTGGGGCTCTAAGAATATTTGCGATATGAGGACATTGTATGTTGCAGAGCAAATAAAGACCTTCTCCCACTCTGTTAGTTTTCTACTTGTCTTTCTATCTATATAAGTTCTCTTTTTAGTCAGATTTGGTAAGGGTCTGTCAAGTCTGTTAATTTATTGAAAGAACCAGCTCTGTTTTGTTGATCTTTCTATGTTTTATTTTGTCTTTATTTAGTTATTTCTGATTTAATGTTTTATATGTTTCAGCCTACTTACGTTTGGACTTGTTCCTCTCTTCAAGGAGCTTTAGGTACATGATAAAAATACTGATTTGAGATTTCCCCAATTGCTTGATGTAGGCATTCAAAGCTATATATTTTCCTGTAAGTACTGCATTTAATGTGTCCCAGAGGAGCTGGTATTTTGTGTGTTCATTTTTGTTAAATACCCGAAACTTTCAGATTTCCATTCTAATCTCTTCAGTGCCCCACTGGTCATTCAGCAATGTGTTGTTCAGTCTTCATAGGTTTGACAATTTTTGTTGCTTTAGCTGTTTAATTGTAAGTTTATTCTGCTGTGGTCTGACAAGCTATGGGAATTCAATTAATTTTTCTTTTGATTTGGACAGAATTTCTGTATGACATAGGATGGGTTCTGTTTTGGAGAATTTTCCATGACCTGCTGCAAAGAATGTATATACTGACACTGAATGTATATTCTGTAGATGTCTGTTAGGGCAATGGTCAATGCAGTTATTTATTTAGGTCTTCAGTTTCTTGGTTGAGTTTTTCCTGGATAACCAATCCATGCGTGACAATTATGGGTTGAGATGTATTTTTAGGTTATGTAGTATTTGGTTGATGATGTGGGGTGGTCCAAGATTCACGGCATTGATATTTACACTTGTTGTATTCTCCTAATGGAGAACTGCCTTTATCAATATATAATATCCCTTCCTACTAATTTTAATTTTAATTCTCTAATATTTTATGTTAGTAATTCTACTGTGGCCTGTTTATGGTATCCATTTACTTGAAAAATTTCCTTCCAGCCTTTCAGTTCGAGTATGTGTTTGTTTTTGTCAATGAAATGTATCTCTAGTGGACACTGGATGGATGTGTCTTGTTTTTTCATAATACTATCTAACCTGTGTTTTCTAATTGGAAATTTAAGTCCATTGATATTGAGAGTTACGGCTGGGAAATATTTAATAATTCTTGCTGTTATACACCTGCTGTTAGGAGCTGTGCCTCATCTATTCTTTTTTTTTTGGGGGGGGGTCCAGTCGTGGGGCCTGAACTCTGGGCCTGGGTGCTGTCCCTCAGCTCTTCAGCTCAAGGCTAGCACTCTACCACTTGAGCCACAGTGCCACTTCTGGCTTTTTTCTTTTTGCTTATGTGGTGCTGAGGAATCGAACCCAGAGCCTCATGCATGCAAGGCAAGTGCTCTACTACTGAGCCACCTTCCCAGCCCCTCATCTATTCTTAATATATTTACATTGTTCTCTGGTAGGGAGCATTTTATATAACCATTTCCTGTTCTTTTTGACCTTCTCTATGTAGGATATATTTGATTAATTTCTATCTTGTTGATTTGGTGGAGATAAAATTTTCAAGTTCTCTTTGTCATGAAATATTTTTATATATCCTTTAAATATAAAGGAGAGTTTGGCTTGGGAGAGTATTCACAGTTGGTAGTTGTTTGTCTTTAATGTTTGCCATATATCATGCCAGGCTCTCCTTTTTACCATATCAGCTAAGAAATCATTATTTTTTCTGACTGTATATCCTTTATAAATAATCGGTCTTTTCTCCTGACAGCTTAAGAATCCTTTCCTTGATCTCTAATGATCCTCTAATGGATTATGATGTGGTGGTGGGTTGTTCTGTTCTGGTATTCTCCGTTTGGTGTTCTAAAGGCTTCTCTTCTCTGAATGAGCCTATCTGTATGGATGTTTGGCATGTTCTCTGCTAGAATTCTGTAATATGTTTCCCATCCATTTTGTTTCTTGCTCTTCTCCTTCTTGATACCTATCTTCCCCAAGTTTGATCTTCTAACTGAATCTTGAACTTCCAGCGAGATCGTTTCTTATTTCTTGGAATTGTTCTACATGATTAACTCCTCTTTTCTATTAGACCTAGTCTGTCTTTGATGCCTAACATTATCTTCTATGTCATCTATTAGCTGTGGAGACTTTCTACTTTGGTTTTGATTTCTCTGTCTTCTAATTGGTCATTTTTTTTAGGGCTTCTATCTTAACTAAAGCTTTATTTTAGGTCTTGTGTGGACTTTCTTTACATCTTTTCTTTGGGTAAGGGAGTTGGAGGGGCTGTTTTTTTAGCTGTGTCTTCTCATACCTTTTAACTATTTAACTACTTAACTATTTTTTCCTTGGACTCCTTTGCCTTCTCAGACTTTATCTTTCCGTTTGTAGTCTTCATGAATTATTTTGCTAATCTTTGATTGGTCTCATCTTTTTTGACAAATTTCCTTGTAAAGATTTTGTATCTTTTCGTTAATCACATTTTTCAGCAGTATTTGTGATGTATTTTGAATTCTCTCTTCTAGCTCCTTAATTGTCTGTTCTAATGTCTGGACAGTTCCTGTGTGAATTATACTACCTTGGCATCAGTTTTCTTGTATTTTTCTGATTTGTTCTGTCCATTTGGTGGATTTCTTGGCTTTCATTTGGGGAATCTATGATCTTAATAGGTGACTCTCTATGTTCTTGGTTGATTTTTCAGGTCTTCTGTTGTTATTTGTTTTTCTGGAATTTGGTTTTTGTCTAGATGATTAAGTGTAGGATTAGAGATCATTTGTGGTGAGATGTTGTCATGTTAGTACTGATGGTTCCAATGACAATTTGAACTGTCCAGTGGTAAGGTGAATAGTGTCTGTGTTTGGATGTGGCTTTCTCTGTTCCTGCTTTTTTCCCATGTAGCCCTTTTGTTTCCACAGTGCAGCTGTGCTTTTGAGTATGTTGTCCAACACAGTCACAACAGTCACCTGCCAGGCTGGGTAACTTTTCATAGATTTTTGTTTTCTTGTAAAGACAGAATAAAATGTTCTTTTGAATTATATATTTATATATAATTATAACTGACTTGTTTGACCTGCTAGAAGTGGAATACCTGCTAGGACTCTAAATCTCTGTTTCATTAGCTAGAGCTAGGGTAATTTTCTGTTCTTATTCTGCCATTGTCTTTCTACTTCCTCAGGTTTATTTTTGATATTGTGGATTTTTTCACATAATTTAGCATTTGTGATGGTTGTATCTGGTTATTTTTGTTTTTCTGTTTGTGTTACTTTGAAATAGTGATTTCAGGCTTCTCTGAAGAGACAGTAATAATATGAAATATATGTTATTACATTGAAAGAAAGAGAGCAGACATTTTAACCTTTTGCTACAAGTAAATTAATATTAAGCAAAACTAATGAAAATAATTACTTATTTACTCTTTAGAGAATGAGCATAGTACTCTTGGATATCTTGGAGGAAACATATTAGACTCATTACATTTACATTGAAATTACAGGCTAAACATTCTTTTTCAGAAGATAAAAGCTTCAGTTCTTTCATATAATATTATAAAATCATAATACCTGCATGTTGATTTGTTTTCATCTGAAATTTTCAATTCCATTCTTCATCCATTAGGTATCTAGTGCTTTGAATGACCAATTCCTTAAAATACCTATATTTCTTATATTGTGATGTAAATCTCAGTAATATAAGTATGAATTTATCTCTCAGTCTCATCTTGAGCTACATTCAAATGAAATTTATGCAGTCTCAAGCAAGAATCCTATTTTACTCTTTTCTATGTTTTAATCAATATATCCATTCTCTTTAGAAATACGTTCTCATCTTTTTCTAGAAATATTTTTCTCATCTTTCTCATCATATTGCTCCAGTGAACATCGTGTACTTTCAGTACTTTAATTGAAATAAATATAAAGTTTTGAACATGAAGACACTTCCTCCCATTATCACTTTAAAGTAAAACTTTGGGGACTATTTTATATATAAAAATAAAAAAGTTCAATGCAAATGTTTATACATGAATGGTCTAATGATTAAGTCAATTAGACCCAAGAACTACTATACCACATCAAGTCTCAATTTACTTAAAGGCACCAAAATATTAGTGTTCATGAATATCACTCATTGTTAGAAAATGACTAGTCAAAACCAAGTTTATTTTTGAAATTTAAAAAATGAAAATTACACCCAGATTTTCTGTCAATATCCTGTTTCCAGGGATACATTTTTTTTTCAGCAAACAGGGAAACAAAAAATAAGGATTTGTCACATAGAATGAAAGATATAAAATCAGACTGTCTTTCCTTAAGGTGATAAATACATGCAAATCATGATTTATTCAAAGATATGATAAACATTCATAAGAAGATATGTGATCAGAAGTGATAGGTAAGCAAAATAACTGGAAAACTGTATATGTAAATTTTGCTTTCAATATAGGATTACAGGTTTTCAATTCAATTCGTGAGCGTATTGAACAAGATTTTGTATCTGTAATACAGATCCTATATTCTACATTTTAGACATACTCCAATTTTCTTACCTCAGTTTCTGATCATTATTCTTCTACTTTCATGATGTCAATTGCTACTAAAGTAACAAGGTGGGAGTTTTATTTTCATTTCTAGATCTAGATTTTAGTATTTTGGAATAGTAGTATAAATTCATGTAGTTTGTTTTGAATGTCAAATTTAAGTATACTGCATTCAGGGTATTGTGAATTGGCCTGAAGCAGCCAGGAACATATTTTGAATACAGAGACACACAGTATACTAAGATCTAGGGACTTGATCTCAGAGAAAGATAAAGGTCCAGGCAAGATCTTGAAGCCGAGATAAAACAATGGAGCAAACATCAATCAACTATTATCACAAATGGAACTGATCTCTGATGTGTCTGCTGGCAGCTCTTGTGTGTGTGTGTGTGTGTGTGTGTGTGTGTGTGTGTGTGTGTGTGTGTGTGTGTGTGTGTGTGTGTGTGTGTGTGTGTGTGTGTGTGTGTGGAGAGAGAGAGAATTTTAGTGTATCTTCCATATTTACAGTCTATAGAGCATTACTTGTTATGAAGAAGGTGCTCATATCAGAGCTCTGATACCACTGTCATCACTTTTAACTGCTAAAAGCACTTGCTTAATCTCTAATTAAAAAGAGAAAAATAAACTAACATCTTACATGATTGTTTTGACAAATAATTGGTATATTAAAGGCCAAAAGGAGGAATTGGAGATTAATATAATCTTCTTCCTCTCTTCTGATTATTACACAGCAATAGCTGTGATTTTCAGAAGTCTCTTGCAATGTGCTCACAGCTGAATTACTAATATGCTTAATAGTATGAAACATACGATACAGAAGTAGATCAGCCTGCAAGCACAAAGAACTAGTTATAAGATCAAACTTTTGAGCAGAGTTGCCACATCATTTAGGAATGCAATTCCTTCATATAAACTTCAAATTTTGTGGCTTTCCTTGTGTGATTAAATGGTAAGAAAGTAGAAGCAAGAATTCCTGTTCAGCCAAGTAGAAAGTGCTCATTATCCCATCCTCATGTTGCAAATTTCCATTCCATAAAGACTCTTCATTAGAGTACTTTCATTTAATATACTTCAGCTCATCATCCTTTCCTGTTGGAGACAGGAAAAAGATAATTTTGTTTGAATATTATCTTACATAAATTAGTGTGTATAGGCTTGATTTGTATAATTACAGATGTTTGTAATAAAAGTATGTAGGGATCATGTCACAACTAAAAAATAAAAATAAAATCACATAACAACTAGAAGTCACAGCATTTTGTGCATAAATACATACATTAGATTAGTTGCAGAATTTCTATTTTGAGAAAAACTTTATATTAAAGTATAATGTACTTTACTAAGGATTGAAACATTTTATTGAAAAAATATATATATTTTGGGGGGTGGGTCCGGTCGTAGGGCCTAAACTCTGGGCCTGGGCGCTGTCCTTCAGCTCTTCAGCTCAAGGCTATTACTCTACCACTTGAGCCACAGTGCCACTTCCAGCTTTTTTTTTTTCTGCTTATGTGGTGCTGAGGAATCGATCCCCGGGCCTCATGCATGCAAGGCAAGCACTCTACCACATAGTCACCTTCCCAGCCCCTGAAAAATATATTTCTTAGAGACATTTTTGCTTCATAATTTTAAGAAGAAAAATGATCCCAAAGTAATTTTTTTATTGTTTTCCAGTTTCCATGTGATTAACTTGCAAATTAGAAATCCAGATATATGATTTAATTTAACCAAAAATATTTATTGAGTGTAAAGTCCTTCTACTCTCTACATTCTTCACACTAAGACCACCAAATATGAGTCTGAAATGATTAGTGTCTTTTTAACCTATGTTCATATTATTTACAATGTGAGTGAAATGTTTAAAAAGTAGTATTTATTTTAGCTTAATTGCTCTGAAGAGACAATAAATGATATAATCAAAGGCTAAAAATGATTAGATTTAAAATTTACAATTCAGGAAATGGTTTTGACCACTCTGGTTACTGGAGCCTTCACTACAACCTCATAAGACAATTTATATTGATGAAGCAAAAATCCGAGGTTAGACATTTATAAATAAAAAATCATGTCATTCTGAATATGTAGAGCTACATTTCAAACAGAAAATTTAGCTTTTAAATACCTGAATATGCTAGTACATTTAATTGCAGGGTAAGTACTTGTTCTGAAAGGAGATAAAATTGCATATATTTTGAAATGTAAACCTAAGTATTCATTTGAATAAAAGATAATGTTTAAAATATCACTCATTCAAGAAAGAAGATGTACAGTTAGTTGTTTTTCATGCCAATTGTGTTCTCTAAACTTACTACAAATACTAGATTAGTAAACCTAATTCATTGCTTTCTGGGAAATAGAAATTCAGTTTCCTAAAACTCATGACTATAACTTTTTCTCAAACAATTGCTAAATAATTGTTTTATATTTTTTGTCATGGAATCTTATTTGACTTTTTTATTCATTAAGTTAAGTAATTGGCCAATAACAATATAAATTATGCATGAACAAAGTTTATCTAACACAAGTATTTCTTTCACAAGACATATCATGGCTCTCTTAAAGAACACTAGAATGCAGTGTGTTCTTTATTAATTTTTAGTTATTTTCTTAATGGTTATTAATTGTCAGAAGTGGCAATTCTATAATATATTTAAAGCATTTGATTATACTCCCTCTATTTCTTTTTCATTACTCCTTTCTCCAAAGATCTTCTGTTTTTCACATAAAATTACATCTTTGTATATGTGCATATAAACTAATTTGGAAGATTTAAGCTAAACTGCAACTTAATTCAAGATGTACAGTGGATTAATAAGATGAATAAAAACTTGAATATTTTTGTTAACTTCTGAATTGAGTTATCATTATTATTATGGCTAGGGTTGGGACCCCAGGCAGAATTAGAATTAGAATTAGAGAAATAGAAATTTTAGCTTCAACACAGGGTGACCCATTGCAACAATGATACTCAAAAGACACTATGTTGTAAATGAAGTTTACACCATGGGGAGGGAGGAGTAAGGGAAGTGGGGAGGGATGGGATAGTAGGAGAACAAGACAGAAGGGGGTAACAATGCTCAACAAGAAATGTACTCTTTATATTACAGATATAGTTATTCACTCTTTAAAGCATCCTTACAACAAAATAAAATTTTCAAAAAATAATGAAAAATAAAACCTGTTAGGAAATATGAAAACACTTAGAAATTTAGGTTCAAAATGCAAGTAATAATTAGACATACACGCTGAGCAAGAGTTAGGATAAATGTGAAAAAAGAGGCTTGCTATTAACATGATGATTCAGTTATATGTAGGCTTAGGCTTAGGTAAGGTGTTCCAGTTAGAGCTGGGGTTAGGATGAGAAAAAGATGTAAGATATTGTGTAAAACTGCCACATATTTTAAGAAGAATGAATGGTATCAAAGTTAGAATGAATGTAAACCAGTGTTTATGTTACTTTAAACATTCAGATAAAGTGTGAGATACTTTTTTGTTCTAAGTAGGGTTAGGGAAGGATAAGCTTTAAGGTAACTTTTAGTTTTCCACTAAGAAGTAGAAGCAAAAAAAATGTGTGATTGAATAGAATCTAGACAATTTTCCTTACATTAACCATTTGGTGTTAAATCAGACTGTGATTAGGATTAGGTTTCTGGTTAACCGGGGTAGAGGATAGAGTACAGAAATGGGTTAAATTAGTGGCTTGTGCCTATTTTCCTAGCTATTCAGGAAGCTGATTTCTGAGGATCCCAGTTCAAAGCTAACCCGGGCAGGAAAGTCTGTGAGACTTTTATCTCCAATTAACCACCAGAAAACCCAAAAGTGGTGCTGTGGCTCAAGTGGTAAAGCACCCACCTTGAGCTAAAGAACTCAGGGATCGTGCCCAGGCCCAGAGTTTTCAAGTCCCACGACTGACAAAAAGAAAAAAAAAAGAAATGTGTTAAATGATAAGTAAAGCTGAACTTATTTTAGGTTCTAGGAATTCAGGAAATGCTGGGATAATGGAAGTACAATGTATTTCATAATATCAGAATTTGCGATCAATGAGTATAATGATTCCTCTTATGGAACAAGATACATTCAGAATTAAGAGTGAGAAAATCTGTAGGGTTTACAGAAAACCTGCAATTTATTTCAAGAATTACAAGTGGAATTTCAGTTAGGATTGCAGAAAATGAGCATTTTTCATAAATTTTAGAATTGGGATACTGTTAGTGTCAAGGTTATGGTTAGGATGCCAGCCATGGTTAGGGTTAGAGTGAAGGAGAAAAAAATGAGGCTCAAATTGAAGGTAAATTTAGACTAAGCCTAGTAAGAATTAGAATGAATGTGAACTAGAGTATTGCTATTAATATTAGAATCTACTTAGAGTTAGGCTTATGGTTATTGTCAATGTTCCAGTTAAGATTAATTTAGGATTAGAAAATGACTAAGATATTCAAAAATAAATAAAACTTAATTTTGGAAGTCTTATTTGAATCAAGTTAGGATGAGTGAAAACTAGTGTACTTGTGTTAGTGTTAGTATTGTCATATAATTAGGATTAAGATTAAGGTCAGTATTTTGTTCTGATTATGATTACTGTTATGAATAAGAAAGTTTTTAGTATAAACTTGAGTTTTTAGTTACAAGTAGAAGCAAAAATGTGAGATTGAATAGTAACTAGAGCATTATCATTATATTTATTTCTCAGTGATCATTCTCATAATGATTAATGAGAGTTTTCCAGACAGATTTAGGCTGAGAGTTAGCATTAAGTAATGGAGTAGATGGTAAGTAAATCTGAAACTGTTTTAGGGTACAGGGTTTCTGGAAAAGGTAGGATGAATGGAAACTACAGTATTTTTTCCTGATAAAGAGAATTTGAGGACAAGAAATATAATGGTTCATGTTAGGGAACAAGATAACTTCAGAAATAGAGTCAGAAAATTTGTGGGAATGAGGGCAAACTGAAACTAATTTCAGAGTGCAAACTGGAGTGTTCATTAGAATGATTTAAAACTAGAGTCTTTTTCTTAAACATTAGAATTGGACTATCAGGGTGAAAGGTTTCAGTTCTAGTTGGGGTTAGTGTAAGCATTAGGGAAATGGAAAGTTAAGGGTCCAACTGAAAGTAAATCTTCGAATAACAAGTCGAGTTAGAATTAGGATGAATGTGAAATAAGAAACTACTAACAATATTAAGATTAGGTTATGATTAGTGTGAGGGTTAACCTCAATATTTCAGTTAGGGCTTGGGGTACAATAATGGCAAGATAATGAGTAAAACTACAAACTATTTTGAGAAAGATGAGTTGAATCAAAGGATGAATAAAAACTCATGTATTTGTGTGGCTTTTAGAATCCAAAGCCCATTAGTTCCAGGGTTAGGGTTACTTTTCTAATTCAGGTTAGGCTTAGGATTAGGGAAGGTTAAGCTTTAAGGTAAAACTGAATTTTCTGCTAACACTTTCAAGTAAAATAAGTTTGAAACTTACCAAAAACTACAGAGTTTCTCTAAGTTTCCTATGCAGGGTTCAATGGGGTTAAATTTAGAGTTAGGTTTCTAGTAAGGTTTAGCTATATAGTAAGGGTTAGGAACTAGAGCAGATTTTAAGTAAACCTGCAAATTCTTTTTGGAGATACAGGAGTTCTGTAAAAGTTAAAATCATTGGAAACTATGGTATTTTTCATGATATGAGGATTTGAGGTTAATGATGCATAATAGAGAACAATATAGATTTCAGATTCCAAGTCAGGGAATCTGTAGGATTTGGAGCAAACTGCAAATCATTTCAAAGACAATGAGTATCTGTAAGGATGTTTCTAAACTTCAGTATTTTCCATTAATTTTAGGATTGGGTTATTATTATGATCAAGGTTACTCTTAGGGTTGTGACCAGGAATAGAGTTAGGCTTAGGGAAATTAAAGGTTGAGAACTTGAGTTAATTACTTCCCTTGTGTATGTATTGCACTGTTCTAAGGCTTGAACTCAAGGCTTGGGTTCTGTTCCTGAGCCTTTTGCTGTAGGCTATGAGCCACGAATCCAATTCCAGCTTTCTTTGGCAGTAAATTGGAGATGAGAATCTCACAGACTTTCTTATCTGAGCTGACATTGAACTGAGATCCCCAGATCCCTGCCTTCTGATTAAAGTTAGGATTAAAGGCATGAGCTACCAGTGCCCAGGAAAGTGATTGACTTTTATTGACTGTTTTTACTTATGTTCGAGATCAAGAGTTGAATTCACTCACTCTTCAAGAAAATAGAAGAGGCAATCCAAAAATTCATATGGAACAATAAAAGACCCCGAATAGCAAAAACGATCCTCAACAGAAAGAACACTGCTGGAGGAATATCAATACCAAATTTCAAACTCTACTATAAAGCCATAGTAATCAAAACAGCTTGGTAATGGCACAAGAACATACCTCAGGACCAATGCAATAGAATTGAAAACCCAGAAATGAACCTACAGACCTATAGCCATCTAATCTTCGATAAGGGAGCTAAAAAAATAGAATGGGAGAAAGACAGCCTCTTCAGTAAATGGTGCTGGCAAAATTGGTTAACTACTTGTAGAAAACTAAAGCTAGATCCTTATATATCACCCTGCACCAGAATCAACTCCAAATGATTAAAGACCTCGGAATCAAAGCTGACACTCTCAAAACATTACAGGACGGAATAGGAGAAACCCTAGATCTCCTTGGCACAGGCTGAAATTGTCTTAATAGAAACCTGGAAACACAACAAATCAAAGAAAGGTTGGACAAATGGGATTGCATGAAGTTGCAGAGCTTCTGCATGGCAAAGGACATAGCTAGCAAGATCAATATAAAGCCTACGGATTGGGAGAAGATCTGCACTAACCATACAACGGACAAGGGTCTCATATCTAAAATATACTTGGAATTCACAAAATTAAATCCCCCAATAACAAATCCTCAAAGAAACAACTGCCCAATAAATAAGTGGGCTAAAGACTTAAAGAGAAACTTCTCTGAAGAGGGAAGAAGGATGGCCAGTAGACAAATGAAGAAATGCTCAACCTCCCTTGTCGCTACCCGCCTCGACCAGCAAGGAAGACGCGACACCGGACTCTTCTCTCTGCAGTTTATTCAGGACCTTTTTGTAATCTTCTGACCCCTACCCCGGGGAGAATTCCCCACAGCCTTAAGTACCCACTGGGTAGCCAACCCTGATACGCCACGTGGGAACCACCATTAGGTTCAGGTGCGCGGAAGCAAGCCAGATTCTTTGCCTTAGCCATATCAGGAGTTGTTTACCACGAGAGCACTCGCCATCGGGAAGGCGGAGGGCGGAAGCCGGCACCATCTTCCAGGTGCGGCCTCTCGCAGCTCTCTACAGTTCCCCCTTTTTTGTTTAAAGAACACAGATGAGAACAGAGGTCTGATCCCTGTTGTGCAATTGCAAGGACTGCATACAAGCCTTCTCCCAGAGGGCGCCTTCTCTAGGGATGACTCAGCCTGTCCATTGATTCGTTTTTCACAAGGACGGGAAAAGGTGAATCGAACCCGTGTGCAATCAAACATGCTCTCCTCGAGGGCAAAACTCATGCCTCTCGACTGCAGTACTTTGGCTTTGCAATCTGTGTTCATTGTTTTAGGGTGGCAAGCCACGCTTAGGGGGACTGACCTGCTCCAATGACTGTAAAGGCTTGGATAATCATGGCTGCACTGCGACGCTGAGAACCTCTAATTTGGCAAATGCACCACAGACATACCAAGGAGGCTAACACCAGGAGGCCTATCAGGGCTCCCAAACCCGCCCCCTCCTTGAGATGAATCATAGCAGCGGAGATCCATGAAGATAACCCCTCCGCCAATCCGGCATCCACTCGGGTCGAGTTCACCATGACGATGGCAACCCTGAGCTGTTCCATCAGGCTGTCGAACTCCCCAGTTCAATTACCTAAAAGATAACTAAACAACTGCTTAGACAAATTTGCAGCGTTTTTTGAATAGGCTTTTTCCTGGGCCTGAACTCTAGGTCTGGGCGCTGTCCCTCAGCTCTTCAGCTCAAGGCTAGCACTCTACCACTTGAGTCACAGCGTCACTTCCGGCTTTTTTCATTTTGCTTATGTGGTACTGAGGAATTGAACCCAGGGCCTCAGGCATGCAAAGCAAGCACTCTACCACTGAGCCACTTTCCCAGCCCCTTTCTTCTGGGTTAATTGCACCACAGCAGCAGCTAATCCAGCATTAGTTAGTGGTCCGCCCAGCTCTCTGCAAACTTTCATCCATGCTTCTAGTCCCCTATTCTTATATGGGGTTATGGCGGCTCTGCATTCCTTAGTGCACTGCTCGTAAACAAGCTGTTTAATTAATGGCATGGCTGCGTCTGGGTCACCAAAAATTCTGCCAGCGGCCTCGACCATACGAGCAACAAAGTCCAAAAACGGCTCCATAGAGCCCTGCAGGATTTTGGTGAGATTGCCACTCACCTCGCCTTTATTTGGTAAGGCCTTCCATGCCTTTATGCCAATTTTATTGATTTGTTCATAAACTTGAACCGGGTAGCCTATCTGCTGATTGGCGAATCTCCCCTGTCCAAGCAGCATATCTCTGTCCCAAGCTGGGTTTCCCCCAGCCTGATTGGCCGCAGCCTCTTCACTAGCAAATTCAATCAAAAAAGCCTTCCAATCTAAATACTGACCTGGGCTCAAACAAGCTCGTGCGAGCCCACTCCAATCACCAGGTGTCATGCAATGTCTGTTTAGGGCCTCCACCTGGGCTACAGTAAAGGAGGCTGTGATTCCATATGTCCGCACAGACTCAGCTAAAGATTTTATAACCTTAAAATCTAAGGGTTCATGATATCGCTGTCCCTGTGGATCCTGAAATATTGGACAGGCTAGATGTAACTCGGTTCTGACCGCTTTCCACACGCCTGGGCTGAAAGAACAGCCAGGGCTGCCACTTCCAGGGTCCTCCGCATAGAGCGGAGGGGCCAAAGGTGTGGGGCGGTGCACGGAGGGTGTGCATTCGTCTTTATCTGGGTCCTCTCTCTCCTTCCCTTTCCTCCTCTTTCTTATCTTTGTTTTTTCTATTTGTTCTATGAGTGATTGTAGTTCCTCTGAGTCTGTAGACTCAGAGGTCTCTAGTTCGGCAAAATCAGGGTATGAACCCCCCCCTGCTCTCCTCCTTTTCGCTGTCTGCCCTTTCCGATCTTTCTTCCTGCAGCATTTCTAAGGCGGCCTGACCATTCTCTACCACCTCACTGCAACGCTGGTCCTCGAGACAGCCACTTATCAGTTTCCATATTGGTCTCACTCCGCTCTTAAGCGTTCCTTGTTCAGAGGCAAAATCTAGGTCCCTCCCTAGTTTCTCCCAAGAGGCCACTGTGAGGCTTCCGGAGACAGCGAACCACAGGGCAACGATGTCACATTCATTCAAAAATCTCTCTAAAGTACTCTTTTTTATTTTTAACTTTTTTGAGTGCAGTAGCTCATTGAGAGCCAAAAAAATTGGGTGCGAAGAAGGAGCGCCCATGTTTTAAACATTTAAAGCTGGTAAACAAACTTTTACTTTCACTTTTGGCTACTCTATTGACTAGCCCCGGGTTCTCACTCTCTCTTTATCTACCGAGAAGAGCAAAAATCCCCCCCCCCCGCTCTTGTGGCAGATTCCCCTTTTACCTGGGAACTTACTCCCCGCTCTTGTGGCGGATTCCCCTTTTACCTGGGGACTTACCGGTGCACCACCCTGACCGCAGAGAGTTCTGAGTCCTCGTTGGGGTTATGGCTGAGTTCCCCATACGGGCCACCACGTGTCGCTACCGCCTAGACCAGCAAGGAAGACGCGACACTGGACTCTTCTCTCTGCAGTTTATTCAGGACCCTTTTTTAATCTTCTGACCCCAACCCCGGGGAGAATTCCCCACAGCCTTAAGTACCCGCTGGGTAGCCAACCCTGATACGCCACGTGGGAACCACCAATAGGTTCAGGTGCGCGGAAGCAAGCCAGATTCTTTGCCTTAGCCATGTAAGGAGTTGTTTACCACGAGAGCACTCGCCATCGGGAAGGCGGAGGGTGGAAGCCGGCGCCATCTTCCAGGTGCGGCCTCTCGCAGCTCTCTACACTCCCTAGCCATAAAAGAAATGCAAATCAAAACAACATTAAGATACCAACTCACACCAGTTAGAATGACTAAAATCAAGAACTCCAATAACAGTAGATGCTGGAGGGGATGTGGACAGAAGGGAACCTTACTGCATTGTTGGTGGGAGTGTAAACTTGTTCAACCACTTTGGAAAGTAGTATGGAGGTTCCTCAAAAGACTTTACATAGAGCTCCCGTATGACCAAACAATCCCACTTTTGGGCATTTACCCAAATGTTTACAAATAAGACCACACTAATGCTACCAGCACAACTATGTTTATTGCAGCACTATTTACTATAGCTAAGATATGGAACCAACCCAGATGCCCGTCAGTAGATGAATGGATCAAAAATATATGTGGTATGTATACACAATGGAATTCTATGCCTCCATCAGAAAGAATGACATTGCCCATTTGTTAGGAAATGGAAAGTCTTGGAAAAAATTATATTAAGTGAAGTAAGCCAGGTCCAAAGAAACATAGGTCCCATGGGTTTCCTTATTTACAATATCTACTATATGTCTGAGTCAAGCAGAAAAGGTCAGATAAGGTGATGTTAGGGAAATGTACCCTAAGATATGTATTCAAATGTTTTTTTTTTCTTTCCTGCGATTGTTTCTAACACATTTATAAGGTATTTCTTTGTTGCTTTGTATGTCTCTCCCCCCACAGTATAACCCCTGCTTTCACTGTATTTGATGTCGGTATAATTTGTGGAGAGGAAGGGGAAAAACAAATCGTTTAAATAGGAATACAGGTGGACCCATTGCAACCATGAGATGTACAAGTCGTTATGTCGAAAACGAACTTTACAATATTCATGGGGGGGGGGAGTGGGGAGGATTAGGGGGGTAAGGGGAGGATGGGAAGGAATGGGAATGGGAAACAAAGGAGGAGGCTACAATGGATGATAAGAAATGTAATCATTATCTTGTCCTTTGTACAGTATTTTCACTATAAAAAATAAAGACTTGAATTCAATATCTGACAGCTTTGCTCATTAGGTAGCACTCTGCCACTTGAGCCATATCTCCAAAACTGATTATTTTAAATAGGTGGAAATCATTAAATTTTCTTCAGATGATATGCTTCATTAGTGTTGTTCTAAAACTCATCCTAATGAAAAAAGATTTATAGACCCTAGAGATGATCTGAACAGATTCTCATGCTTTGCTCCTAATGGCATAACATTTTAGGGACATGATTTTTAATTATTATTTTAAGTAACAAAGGAGTTATCATTAAACAAAGCAGTTTATGCATACAATATAGCTTGATCAATGACAACCCTTTCAACATTCTCATCCATCACTCCTCTATGAACCTCTTCCTTAACTCTTCTTAATTTTGTAGGATATTTACTGGATTCCTCTCTGCACTTCACCCCTTTTCTCCTTTTCATTCTTCTCATTTTCCCCCTTCACCCCTCTTTTGACTACCCATTTCCATATTATCCAGCAACTCTACTCCTAGGCATTTACCTGAATGTTTACAAACTAGGATGTAGTAAAAGTTTCAGCACAACCATGCTTACTGAATCACCCCACCTACCCCTCAAGAGAGATATGAATTAAGAAAATGTAATACACACACACACACACACACACACACACACACACACACACATTGGAAATTCTACTTACCCATCAGAAAGAATATTGTACAATTTGTATCTCATTTCTCATTTCTTCTGCCTGGTATCACATTGTTGCCGTACTGTCCCTGTACTGCAGTAACTGACACATGCAAACTGATGTAAAATATTGTCAGGGTTATTGGCTAGGAACAGATTCCTGAATGAGTTCTTTGGTCATTCTCTTCGTCTATTCATGCCTTTGAGTAGTGATTGTACAGATTCATTTGTACCATTTGCTACACACAAAAGAGATGAACCACTTGTACGTATATATACATACATGTATATACATACATGGATATATGCATTTTATGATTTCAAGAATTATGGAGCTAACAAAAATCATATGCATTTTCCTTCCTTTTTAATTCTTTCAAAGCCTAAATAACTTTGTCTCTTTTGAATACCTAATTTTAAAGAGAATGTCATCATCTCTGATCTGTCAGCACCCTTGAAATTAGATGTTCCAATAAAACAAAATTACTTAGGCTTTTTGGTGGAAGAGAAGAGTATTACTAGGGTTTTATTCAGGGGTTCTCTGCTTGCTAGACAGGACTTTGGTTGTATAGCACCAAGCAGCTCAACTCCTGTTGCCATAGTTCTAGTCCCTTTTATTTGCTTGAGGTCTTGAAGTTTTTGCCCAGGTCTGATCTTAGATTGACTGAGACTTTGCTACCTATGCATCCCACAAAATTAGGTAGGATTACAGATGTGAACCAAGATGGCCAGATCATTTGTTGAGATGGCTGTCTTGGCATTTATTTCTCTGGCCTGCCCTCAGACATTTCTGCTTCCCAATCAGCTAGGATTACAGATGTGGGCTACTATACTTGGTGTACATGACACCTTCCTTTTTTTGAGAGGTTTTTATTGTAAAAATACTGTATAGAGGGGTTATAGTTACATGAGCAAGGTAATGAGTGCATTTTTTATCAAGCATTGTTACCTCCTCCTTTGTTTTTCCCCTACCCTCCCTTCCCTCCCACCTTCACAACTACACTCGCCCCTCCCCCCTTCCCCACCTCCCTGCCTAAATTGTAAACTTCCTTTCTCAACATAGTGTCTTGTGCATCTCATTGTTACAATGGGTCAGCCTTTATCCCTGTTTAAACATTTTGTTTTCTCCCTTCCCCTCCCCAAGCTAGAGAAGTGTGTATACAAGATGCAGGGCACCGACATCAAATACAGTGAAAACAGGGGTTATACTCTGTGGGAGGAACACATAAAGAAACAAAAAAAATCACAATTTAGATGATAAACCACTATCTTGAGGTTTATTTCGCTTCACATCATCTTATCTGATCATATATACATAGCTTTTGAATTTTTATACTTGTCCCAGACATATACAAGCTATTGCAAATAAGGGAAACCATAGGACCTATGTTTCTTTGGGTCTGGCTTACTTTACTTAATATAATTTTTTCCAAGACTCCACTTAGAGTTCTCCTATGACCCAACAATCCCACTTTTAGGCATTTACCAAATCATCACAAACAAGACCATACTAAGCTACTAGCACAACGATGTTTATTGCAGCATTATTTACCATAGCTAAGATATGGAACCAACTCAGAGGCCCCTCAGTAGATGAATGGATGAAGAAAATGTGGTATATATACACAATGGAATCCTATACCTCAACAGAAAGAATGCCATGGCTCCATTTGTTAGGAAATGGAAATACTTGGAAAAATTATATTAAGTGAAGTAAGCCAGGCCAAAGAAACATAAGTCTCATGGTTTCCTATATTTGCAATAAGTAGTATATGCCTGAGACTGGTAGAAACGGTCAGATAAGTAGATGTTAGGCAAAATGAACCCCAAGATAAGGGTTCAAATGATTTTTCTTTCTTGTGATTATTTCTAACATATTTATAAGATGATTTTTTTGTTGCTTTGCATGTCCCTCCCCCACGGTACAACCCCTGTTTTCACTGTATTTGATGTTGGTATAATTTGTGGAAGGGAAGGGAAAAAAACAAATTGTTTAAATAGGGATACAGGTGGACTCATTGCAACAATGAAATGTACAAGACGTTATGACGAAAAAGGAACTTTACAACTTTGGCTTGGGGTGCGTAGGTGCTGGGAAGGGATGGGAAGGGGAAACAAAGGAGGAGGCAACAACTCTTGATAAGAAATATAATCATTACATTGTCCATGTAATTGCAAACCCTCTGTACGGTATTTTCCCAATAAAAAGAGAAAATGTCGTGTGTGTGTGTGTGTGTGTGTGTGTGTGTGTGTGTGTGTGTGTGTGTGTGGGTGGGTGGGTGTGTATGTATCACATTGTATATATTTATATATGTATATATGTATATGTATATGTATATCTATAATATATATATGTATATATATATAACTATACCCGTAGTTTCCCTTACTTGCAGTAACGAGTATATTAGTACATGATATCATATGACCATATAAGATGATGTTAAGTGAAATGAACCCCAAGAGAGGGACACAAATGGTTCCATGATATTCTTATCTCTATATAATCCCCCAGAGAAAATTGGAAGGGGAGCTATGGTTCAATTATTGAGCACCACCTTTTAGGGAAAAAGCTTAAGTGAGAAGGTAATGTATTGAATTTAAACCACAATATCAGCACTCAAAAAAGTTGATTTCTTTTTCTTGAGGTTTTTATTAAGTTGCTCAGAAAATAATCAACATTGAATTTATGTTTAGAATTACTATCAAAATCATGTTATATTTATTGATGTTATTCTTTATTTTCCTAAATTTTACTTACACATTAATATCCAGTAATGGAAAGAGATGATTAGTGTTTCACAAGTTTTTATGGCAGTTGAATATATGGATGAGAGATGCTTACAAGGAGTTTGGACTGAATACATATGTGCAAGCTCTTCAATAAATAAATGATAGTTGAAGAACCTGTGGCCATGTATGAAATAAAATAAAGAAATCAGCAAGGAAAGATAAGGTATGATTCTGGAAAGCACACAATTTTGGAAGATAAAAAAAACAAGGAATATATGAAACTTTTGTTAAGAACTTTGTAACCCACAGACACATTTTATTTCTTATTTCTACTATAAGGCATTTCAGTTAACTTTATTTTACAAAGTTAAACATGATTGGCATTTAATACTAACTGGCTTCTGTCTCAGGTGAGCAATTATTCTAGCCAGGTGCCAGGGGTTCATGCCTATAATCCTAGATACTCCGAGGGCTAAGGTCTCTAGATCCTAGTTCAAAGCCAGGTTGGAGAGGAAAGTTGGTGAGACTTTTCTATTCAATTAAACATGAGAAAACTGGAAGTGGCATTGTGGCTCAAAGTGGCAGCACTAGCCTCAAGTAATAAATTTCAGATACAGAACCCAAGTTGTGAGTTTAAGTTCTCTGAAATTATTGTTAAAATACTTGTTCTTAGGATCTCATTAACTTGTCTAGAAGAATGTTTTAAACTTAGGGATGTTTTATTTCATATTGTCAGCATTGATTTTTAAGATGTGCAGAGAAAAATTAAAGTCAGAACTGGTTTGTATTGCGTTGTATTAGGCATTGCCTCTACACACAGAGATCAGCTGGAAAGCAAATGGCCAAATCCTGGCTGTTGGCAATGAAGATGGATATGTGTTTCTTTGAGCAAATAAACAAAATTTGTAATGGCAGCCTTTATAATACCTTAATTGTAACAAAATTAATATTATTGCTATTATTATTTTTTGTCAGTTGTGGAGCTTGAATTCTGGGTCTGGGCGTTGTCCCTCAGCATTTCAGCTCAAGGCTAGCACTCTACTACTTGAGAAACAGTGCCACTTCACATTTTGTGAAGAACCTTTAGTTGGAGATAAGGGTCTCACAGACTTTCTTGCCCAGGCTGGCTTTGAATAGAGACCCTCAGTTCTCAGCCTCCTTAGTAGCTAGGATTACAAGTTTGAGCCACTGGGGCCCGGCAGTAAAACTATTTTGAAAAGAAAAAACCCACGATTCTATACTTAAACAATTACAATCTGGCAAGTGTATTTGTAACGTTAGTTGTATCAAGTAACCATAGGCAGCAATCATTTTTAGACCTCACTATGTCCTGTCCAATGCCAGATAATATTTCATTAATTTGCTTTTTCCTAACAAAGTTCATTTTGAATTCTCAACAGCACAATTTTCTAGTGAGTAAAAAGAATTATTCAGCATATTTATTTCAACAAACAGCATTTTGCACTTAAAAAATTTTTTTTTTCCAGTGCTGGGGCTTGAAATCAGGGCCTGGGCACTCTCCCTGAGTTTATTTTGTTCAAGGTTAGTACATTACCAATTGAACCACAGCACCACTTCCAGTTTTTCTGCTTACCTCATACTGAGGAATCAAATCAAGTGCTTCATGCATGCGAGGCCAGCACTCTACCACTAACCACATTCCCAGTCATTGGGTCCTGGTATATTTCCCCTTCTAGATTAATAGAAATATTCCAGGTTCCGAACTTGAAGCTGATCCCTGCCATCCAATAACATCACATTCTTGTGAATAGCACTAGCTGGCCTCATGAGCATAGCAGCCACCTGGAACTCAGCTATCTGATGGCCTTGGCCTCCAACAATGCAATCATTTCTGTGCACAGACTGAAAACTGTCATAGGTAAGTTTAATATATTCCATCCTATTCTCAGCGACTTACCATTCTCAGCTTTGTATGCTTTAAATTCTGTTAAACATTAATTACTATTTCCCACCACTCTCATACGTAACATATATGTCTTACTTTAAAATTTATTCAAATATGCAAAAATGTTAACATAGTTGCTGTCCACTAGTGGTTCATGTTTTAAAACCTAGCTACGTTAGAGGTCAAAAACTGAGTATCTTGGTTTAAAGCAGCCCATGCAGAAAAATCTGAGATATTTCTCCAATTCAGAAACCAAAATCCAGAAGTGGAGATGTGGCTCAAGTGGTAGAGTGTCAGCTTTGAGCAAAAAGACTAACCAAGTATAATTGGTCTACTTCAGACTCACTTACTTACTCATGGAGCACATACACACACACACACGCACACACACACACACACACACACACACAATGTACATTCTCCTAGACTCCCCTTCTTGAGCAGTATTCAATGCCATTAACTTAATGCATGTTTTCCAAATTATTATGGTAGGGATTAATTTACATTTGTATTTATGATAATGCATTTTTTGTACTTTTTCTTTTTCATTTCTTTGGTACTTATGTGAGAGAACTGTTTTGTGAAGACTAAACAGAAATCAATGTGTCAGTAAATAGATAGTGACAGACTGAAAGATGCAGATAATACCACTTGAAATTTTATTTCTTCAAATTTAAACATATATGCATATGTATGTATTTAAAATTTCTTCCAAGATTTTATTTTCATTAACAATGATCTATTTGTTCCATTATATGAATTTAACATATTGTATGTTTCATAGCAGATTAATACTTATAGAATTTCTTTCCTTTGGAGACAAGGTTCTGCAGTGTAGACCAGGCTTTCTTCAATTCCTAATTCTCCTGTCAGGTTTCTGAGTAATGATTGGCATTACCATGTGGTAGCATAGTACCATGTCCAGCTATATTATTTACATTTTGTACAGTAGAATATTAATGTGAACAGCTTTAAGCCACATATCATCATGAGCATGAATGAATTTCTTGCAGAAAATGTTATAAATAGAGTTACTGAGTGAAGCCAATTATGGTAGACATGCCTGTAATCCCAGCACCCAGGAGGATTGTAAGCTTAAGAGAAGCCTGAGCTACAGAGTAAGTCCCTTTTAAAACAAAACAACAACTGTTGAGCTTGGAAGAGGGAAAGTATTGTTAAGTGGGGTGATAGGAACATACAAAATGTAGTGTGTGTGTGTGTGGGGGTTTGCTGGACCTAGGCTTGAACTCAGGACCTGGGCACTGTTCCTGAGGTTTATGCTCAAGTCTAGCACTCTACCACTTGGACCAAACTCCACCTCAAGCTTTTTTAGAAGTCATTGGAGATGAGTCTGATCCAGTTTCCTGTTCAGGCTTAGAACCTTGATCCTCTTTCTCAGCCTCTTTTGTAAGTAAGATTACAGGTATGAGTCTGTAGTAATTGTTGTATTACTGTTAAGTAATATAGTAAACATTATGCCAGTTTATACTCCTTCCAGCAGTGCTTGAGTGTTGCACACACACCTAAGATAAAACCCACTCCATGTTTGATGACATCCAGATCTCATAATCCCGTGAGATACATATTGTTATGCTCACTTTACCTATGAAGAATTTGAGCTCCAGAGAGTTAGGTTAAGTTTGAGTCCCCATCTAGTATACAGTGGAGCCTGTATTCAAGCTCAACTAGGTCTGTTTATTTCAGAAAACACGGAGTCATCATGTGTTCTAGTCAACATGTGTTCTAGCAAGTACTGCTCATTGCAAGTACAGTTCTATGCCTGACAAATTACCTTTCTCTCTCTTTAACTGTTTGCATCCCCTTTCATAAGCTAGGGAAAGCACAAGTGATGAGAAGAGCCATTTTTGAAGGGGAAATTGATAATGGGGTTTGAACTTGGTATCACATACATATTAGTCAGGTCTTCCATTTGAGTTATGCCTCCAGCATTCTATTTCTGTTTTATTTTTTGTAGTATTATTACAAAGGTGAGTTACACAGAGGTTATAGTCATCTAAGTCAGTTCTGATTATATTTCTTTTTTAAAATGTCACCCCTTCCCTTGCTCTCTCAATTTCTCTCTCTCACTGGTTTGGTTTTATTAACCACCACCACCTCCTCCTCCTCCTCCTCCTCCTCCTCCTCCTTCTCCTCCTCCTCCTCCTCCTCCTCCTCCTCCTCCTCCTCCTCCTCCTCCTCCTCCTCCTCCTCCTCCTCCTCCTCCTCCTCCTCCTCCTCCTCCTCCTTCTCCTCCTCCTCCTTGAGATCTAGAGGGAATAGTTACATATGCGTGTCAATGACTACATTTCTTTTGTCTTTGTTTTTGTTTCAGTCAGTAATAAGACTTGGACCCAGAGCCTGAATACTGTCTCTGAGTTCTTTTGCTGAAGAATGGCATTCATATCGAGCCACAGTTCTACTTCCCTGAGTGCATTTCTTTTTGGACAATGTTAACTTTTCCCTTCATCTCTTCCAGTTTTCCCATCCTTCCCCACAAACAAATTGCATAGGTCATTTTCAGCATAGTACCAATTGAATATCACTGTTGCACATGTTCATCATTTGTCTCTCCTTTTGAATGCCCCTTTAACTTCGCAAAGAGAGATAAATGAAGAAACATGACAAAAATGAAATAAAATAAAGAAAAATATCTTGTTTCTGTTTCCTGGTCACTGGTTATTTTTGAGATAAAATGTGTGTGTGTGTGTGTGTGTGTGTGTGTGTGTGTGTGTGTGTGTGTGTGTGTGTATGCATACTGGGGCTTGAACTCAGGGAGCTGACCTTTAGCTTTTTAACTCAAGGATAATTGTCTATGACTTGAACCAAACTTTCACTTCTTGATTTTGAATGGTTAATTGGAGATGAAAATTTCACAGATTTTTCCTACCTGTTCTAGCTATAATCCACTTCCTCAGATCTCAGCATTATAAATAGCTAGAGTTACAGATGTGAGCCACTGGTAATGCTTGGCCTACCTTTTTTTTTGTTAAGTAGTTGAAATGTAAAAGACAGTTGCAACCATAGTAAAAAAAGAAATCCATTTAACTTTCCCAGCTTCATTAACTTTTAAAACTTTGTCACATTTGATATGTACAGAAAAACATTTTTTGTAAATGCTTCTGCAATTTGGTTTTCATCTGGGCTTTTTCCTCATAATGAACTTGATTTTATAGATTATTACCTACTAAATATTGATAAGAATATGTCCAGAGGGCATTAATGACCTTTTGCTGGCTTTCATAAGGAAAAGGTGCAAGCTAACACTTGTGATATATTTGTGTGTAGGACCTCAATGATATATCCATATTCTTAGCCAGAAGACAGTAGTGCCTGTTATAAATCATCTAGATCTGGCAAAACCTTGACACAGGCCTTGTTACCACCTCCTGTAGGTCCTCTTAGAGTGCAATCCTGCCTCTCCAGTGACCATGACAGAGCCCTGCTGGAGGTTCTCAGGACACAGCCAAGGGCACCAGTCAGGCTTGGCACCTACTGCTTCCTATGATGGAACTACACAGGAAATGTGAGGTCCTTAAGCTGTCATCAGAGAGTTCTTCCTTGAATATTCGATCCTAAGAATTAAGGAGACATCAAACTCTCTCTTCCTTGTGCCAGTTGTGGACCTGTATTTCTTCTTCTGCTGTCATCTTGTGGAAAAAAATGATCTTAGCTCTATAAGCCATTTTGCTTATTCTAGGTCCTTAGGGTAAGTCTGGATTTTATACTTAGACAAAAGGAAATATAGTGATAAAAATAGCAAACTTAACATTTTTTCTAGTCTATTTATTACCCAAATATGTTTTCAAATCCTACCAGTAATTCTTATTAGTAAGAGTCACTTAATTAGTAGTCACTTTTTCAAACTCCTAAGTTCCTCAGTGAGCTGTGTGAGAGAAACCACAGCAGGTTTCAGGGGTCCTCCAGACTAACTTCTTGCCCAGGGAGGAGTGCCTCCAAATTAAACAAAGAATAATTCTTTTTTTTTTTTTTTAATCTTTTTTTTTTTTTTGTCGGTCATGGGGCTTGAACTCTGGGCTTGGGCGCTGTCCCTCAGCTCTTCAGCTCAAGGCAAGCGCTCTACCACTTGAGCTACAGCGCCACTTCCGGTTTTCTAGTGGTTTTATTGGAGATAGGAGTCTCACGGTCTTTCCTGCCCGAGCTGGCTTTGAACCGCGATTCTCAGATCTCAGCCTCCTGAGTAGCTAGGATTACAGGCGTGAGCCACCGGCGCCCGGCACAAAGAATAATTCTTATATCTCAGATTACATGTCCTAGCTATATATACCAAAGAAAGCTAGTAACAAGAGATTGGTCTAACTTGGGAACAATGAAGATCAGAAACACGAATTCTATGTTTACAGAAATGAAAAGAAATTTTCCTTTATTCATATAATACAATAAAAAGCTCTACTTTTCTCATTATCACTTAATTGTGGTTGTATGTACTCAGTACTAGCTTCTTGAAAGTCCTAAAAAACTCTTTGACACAAACTCAGAAGTTCCATTGGTATCAGCTTGAGATTTCATGAAAAAAATTTACTTTTTATATTTTAAAAATCTATTTTATTATAAAGATGCTGTACAGAGGGGTTACATTTACATGAGTAAGTTACATTTCTCATTGAACATTGTTACCCATTCAGTGGTTTTCTCCCTCTGTCCCTTCCCTCCACTCCTTCCCACCCCCATTACATTGTAAAGTTAATTTCTGCCATAATGTCCTGCGAGTATCATGGTTGCAATGGATCACCTTTTGTACTTCTTTCAGCATTTTGTTATTTCCCTTACCTTCCCCCAATCAGATAAATGCATATACAGGATGCAGGGTGCCAGAATCAAAGACTGGAATTGCCATGGATAAAACCAATAGGAAAAGAAAAATGACATAAAGTAAGAAGAAAGAACTAGCTGCAGTACATTGGCTACATCAAGCTTGACAACTAAACAAAAGAAGACCTGTTGTTTCTATGTCTTGGTGTTCATTTCAGTTAGCATCATTTTCTCTGGTCATATATATTCATAACTCCTGAGCTATTATGATCCACTTTCAGGAGTAATAGGCTAATGTTAATCATTGCAAATGAGGGAAATCATAGAGCTCTTGTTTCTTTGGGCTTGGCTTGATTAACATAGTATGATTTTTTTTCCATCTTTTCATTTTTTTACAAAAGGGACGATGTCATTCTTTCTGATAGAATCATAAAATTCCATTGAGTAAATACACCACATTTCCTTGATCCATTCATCTGTTGAGGGGCAAATGGGTTGTCTCTATATCTTAGCTATGTGTAACAATGCTGTAATGAACATAGTTTTGATGGTAGCTTATTATACCCTAGTTTGAGATCATTTGGATAAATGCGGAGGAGTGGAGTTGTTGGATCTTAGGGAAGTTCTATGTTTAGTCTTTTGAGGAACCTCCATAGTGCTTTCTCGAGTGGTTGAACCAGTTTACATTCCTACCATCAGTGTAGTAGTGTTCTTATTTAGCCACATCCACCCCAGCATCTGTTATTTGTTCTCTTGATAATAGGCATTCTAACTGGATTGAGTGGAATCTAAATATGGTTTTGGTTTTGATTTGCATTTCTTTTATGACCAGTGATGGTGAGCATTCCCCGTCTCTTTCCGAGAGGCCACACTATTACAGGTTTCTAGTGTCCCAACAGAGACATAGAAACTTGTAATAATGTGTGCTTTTTGTTGTACATTTACTTCACTTGGAGCATTCAATGACTCCTATAATTTACAGCAAAGGTTTATACTAATTACCTTACTGAAAAAAACACTGATTTTCAAAAAGCATAGAAAAAAATCTCTTTGTCAGGGGTCCCAGTGAATACTAAGGAAGTTTCTTTAGTGGAAAATTTTATTTGGTTGCTTGTTCTTTATGTTATTTTAACACATGTTGAATTTGGGGTTTCCCCACCAGATCTTCAACAAACTAGCAACTATGTTGCCTCATTGGATTTTGCTTCAAAATTTACAAAATATTCTGTCATATTTTTGGTTTGGTATTTGGGGGGTGGCTTTTGGAGTGCTAGTGGGCTTGTACTCAGGCTTGAAATGAGGGTCTGGAACTCTAGTTTAGATTGTTTAACTCAATGCTGTCACTGTGCCACTCAAAACCACACATCCACTTCTGGCCTTTTCTGCTTAATTAAAGATAAGAATTTTGAGGATTTATTAGTTTAGGTTGGCATCAAACTGTGATCCTCAGATCCCACCCTCATGAGCAGCTAAGATTACAAGAATGAGCCAGACGCTGGATACATTGTGCTCCCTATGATACCTAAACAAGGGCACATAATACTGAAGCATGTGTGTAAGGTTATGTATTTCAAACTTATTTAGAAAAATATAGCCTGTGTGTGTGTGTGTGTGTGTGTGTGTGTGTGTGTGTGTGTGTGTGTGTGTACATAATATAAATGTGCAGAGGGAAATGAGGATGTATCTGCTGATTTTGAGGAAAGATTTCACCTGGGGCTTTTCACAGACTGAACTACACTGTACAGAATGCTTGAGACTAAAGGTGAGGTAAATGATGTCATCATCTCATTCATCTACATCCCTTGCTAACATTTGCATATACTGTGGTGTTGTAATGATTATTTTGTGTATGAGAGCCAGTACTGGGGCTTGAATTCAGGACCTAGGTACTGTCACTTAGCTTTTGTATGTGATGCTAGAACTCTAACATTTGAAGCACAACTCAGCTTTCTGCATTTACTGTTTAATTGGAGGTAAAAATCATTTTTGTTCAGTTGGCTTTAACTGAGTTCCTCGTATCTCAAGGTTCTGAGTAGCTGGTTTTACAGGACTGAGCTTCCAATGCCTACCTTTTCATTATTAATGTTACAAGCTACATGCTCACACATATTCCTTGCAGTCAAAAATCTCTGTTCAGGCTGACTGACAAGAGGTGAGGAAAGATGGTTGAGTGGATAAGTTACCAAATGGGCCTCTAGCCCTATTAACAACATTCTGGCAGTAACTTACATTTCAGTGTGTGAGTACAAATTTCCACTTTCACTTGACCTTTATTAACTGCCTTTTTGAACTGTTTTTGATACATATTTTAAACATTATCTCCCAAACAGGAGATATTATGTGAATGTATTTGATAATATTTCAGATGGGGTGGTCTTGTGTGTCTGGATGTCTGTTGTCTGAGGCCATCTAGCTGGGCTTCATACATAGCTAATGCTTCCTGGCTGCTGGTTGCAGAGAGGAAGGTTTTCTTCCTGGCCAGGCTTTGATTTGAGATCCTTTTATCTTAGAATTCTAAGTAGCTAGGATAACAAGCATGAACCACCACCAACTGGCTTGTTTTAGAAGCATTAATTCCTTTTCATTCATTGTTTTTTTCCTGGAAGGTTGATCTAGACAGGCTGCTTGTACCTCATAATAAGGTGATTTGAATAATACCTTTGCCTCTGGCATTTCTGAAACTCATTTCTTCAGTTCTAGGCAAATGAATTTGTTCTAAAGCCAATAGCATTTTTCTTCTGCGGTACCTTAATTAATCTCTTATCCTTTGCTTTGGCAAAGCAATCTGGATGTTTCTGTAAAACCCTACTTCTTGAGAGTATTACACTTAGAAGTTATCATGTACACACTTTCATATAGTCTCTCCTTTTATAAAAATATGTTACAAGATTGGGTGGAAGAATGGTGACTATTGAATTAATTTGATAACCACTCTAGAATTTTTAAGCCTTAATGCTTAAGTCAAAGGAGTATTAAAGACAATCAGAATAGTGGAATGTGGCTACTACTCATTTGATGTATGTGGAAAGATGATCAGAATTCTTATGATTAATAAAATATATCTTCAAATTTCCAGTGGTAGACTGCTATGCTAACTAGGAGGAGACACTGGTGATGCCAGGGCTTTGAAAGCTGCTAATGAAGCAAAATGTTGGGGAGAGCATTTAGTAAGGATATAATTCCAATGCTCATACCAAATATATTGAACTAAAATACTAAGTGATGAATGACTGAGCGCCAAATTTTATTTGTTGGCTTCTTTGTGATGTCCTGGGATTTGGACCTAAGGCCTAGGTGCTGTCCCTTTGTTTTTTCCTCAAGGCTAGTGCTCTACCAGTTGAACCACAGTTTCATATCCATATTTTTGGTGATTAATTGGAGATCAGCCTTACCCAATTTCCTCTTTTGGCTTCCTTAAAACTGATCCTCAGATATCAGCCTCCTGAGTAAGTAGGTTTCAGGTTGTGAGCCACTGGAGCCCAGCTGGAATCACATTTTAGAAGTATTCTTTTGGTGAATCAGATGTGTCTGACTACTATTTTAGCACTTTGGTTCCAGTGGATCATGTCAGATTTATACTAAAATCAGACATTTTCATCTTGTAATCTGCAGCATCCAATATCTATCTAATTTTTTCCTATTTTCATTTCTGACCTCTTTTTCTTCATTGTACCTTTCCATTCTTACTTCAGTGTTGTTTTCCTTTTCTGAAGCAAGTCAGGTTAATTCCCATCAATGGGGGATGTACTTGCTGTTCTTACTGCCTAGAGTACCTGCTCCTAAATAATTGCCTAGATGATGGCTCTCATATCAACTATCTCTTGTTCAGGAATGTCTCCTCCCATCCCCACTGTGAAGTTGTTGCTACAAAATCACCAATGTCATGTCTCTGATTTATAGAAATTATCATTATGATTTCTGGTTTTCTTTTCAGCATGAAATTAGTGAGGAAAGAGCCACATTCACTTCTGTTTCTCCAACACCTGTAATAGTGCCCAGTCTGTAGTGCTCAGGAGCCTTACATGGAAATCAACCTTCTCCAGCTCAATTTATCCTAGATTCTCTTTAGGACAGCTCTTCAAGCTGAAGTGTGGTGGCTAGTAGTCATTCCCTCTCATTCTTTGTGCTTTTTGGTGGTGTTGAATCCACTTCAGGGCAAAACCAGTGCCTGACACCTATTTGTTGCTATGGCAAAGGTGGTTGTGACATCATAGAAGTAATGGCCATTGTTTTGGGTATATGTGTGAGGACACCCACCCCCACACAATTTCCCCAATATATGTTTCTCCTTTGCCCAGAAGTGCATTCACCAATTCAGCAACCAAATCGTCACCCAGCTCCTGATACATTCAGAGTATGTTTCCATTTCCTTTAAAAAAAAGAAAATTTCAAGACATGCTTTGATGATTTGTCACTGAATTACTGAAACAGAGTATATAATTTTATGTATTTGTATGCCTTTGTCCATCTCTCTTGAGCCCTTGCTATATTTCCATGTGTTTGCAGCTTGGGAAGGGAAATAAGGTTTAATTCAGTATTGTCAGAGACTATAGTTCAGAAGGCTCTTTTTAGACCCTTTTGGAGGGAATGCCAACTTTCCATCTGATGTTTTACAGATGGCCATCTTGGTACAGGACCTGAGTAGACTGTCATAAGATAAGAGGCTTGTCCTGATTTCTACTGACTTTCCTCTGGGGTCGAAGAGTGTGATCCACTGTGATCTCCTCTGAAAATCTAAGGCAATGGGGGTAAGAGAGACTAAAACTCAGAACCCAGCTTCCCACATCACTAGGATTACAGGATTGAGTCTCATGGACTCAACTTATAGCTGCTTTTTTATACATGTTGTAGTCAGTTTCATTATATTCACTTCCTAGACAGATATATACAAATATATGTATGTTTGTTCATCTATTTATAATCAGTGTTAGATCTAGAAACACACAAATATATATTCATATAATTATAATCAAATTATATCACTACTTTCCCCAATAATATTTTACACTAATGTTTTGTGAAATAAATACTCAAGACTAAAAATTTAAATGCCTTTGTAGTTTGAAAAATCATATTCAATCTTATATATTATACAATATACTATATATAACATAAAGATATAACATATGTTTACATATAACTGATTTGTGTTATTTTTATTCCTGATTTTGTGTTGGTTCATCTATGTAAGCTTTCTTTCTTTTATTGATGATGGCTTTTATTTGCTAGTATATATATTTTCTATATATTATGTCAAATATTTTCAGCTCTAAGTAGATTTTTTTATATTACTGGAGTCAAATTTTTCTTCCATGTTTACCCAAAGCACAGTGAAGATGTATACAGATTTGAACTCACTGTTGGAAGAGGGTCCCACACACCAGTATACGTATTGTGGCATTTGTCCCACTTGACAGAATAGATTTTTAGGACATCTGATCTGCTGTCCTAGACCTTTTGTAGCCACCTTATCACCCCATGCAGGCATGGCCTGGCTTCTTTGCTGCTCCCTGTGCATTTAACAGTTCCCTTTATATGCAGTAAAGCCCCCTGTCACTCTGTGTTTTCCACCCAACAGAACACATATGCACAATGCTTCATATGCAGAACACATATGCACAAGGCTTAAAAAGAAACATATTTAAGATTCATGAATCTAGGATATATCAAAAGCATTGACATTTAAAGAAAGTTAGAAAAATAAATAGAATGAACATTTTACAACAATCAAAACAAAAAGAAAAATATTTTCCCAGGAAGGGGGAAGGGAATTTCTAAATCCAGATTGGCCTCTAAGTTGCCTTCAGGCAAAAATTCTGCCCCAGGGTCCTCAAAGTGGTTTACTTCCTCATTAAAGACAGGATTTTCTTCCTGAGTCCAGGGAGGGACAGATTCTAATTTCTCAATTGAAAATTGGATCCCCTGCAGGAGGACAGATTGGTCTGGGTATTCTGTGAGGAAAGATTCCCTTTCCTCAACTGAATCTAGATTTTGGACCTCACTTAATGGTTTTCCTGAACATAGACTGGGGTAATTTTCCATTAGCACACATCTTATCCTGCACACCAAGATGTGTCTTTTTGACTGGTTTGGAGCCCATCTAGGTGGACTGTGAATATCAATGGAAGTCATTCTGGATCATGTTCTTCCTTGGTAATATATGCAGGTGCACCTGCATCACATGTGGGGTTCAGAACCAGTAGGGTGTCCAGAGGACTCAAAACCTGCTTGAGCCTTCCTACAAATTAAAAAAAAAAACCCTCTATGTTCACATGATTTCTGGAGATCAGTGATGGCTTCCGATCTCTATCAGTCAACATAGATGACATCATTGATGGGTTCTTTATCTGGAGTTCTGCAGGAGCTGCTCTACGGTGATGTAAACCTGAGCATGGAAATAGGTATGGGAGTCTTAGAACTATAGAAGTTAAGGTGTGAATAATCTTTCATGAGGATCTAATGGGGGAAGCTGTAGAACTTGAGTATGGACTGAACACTGATGAGAAGTTAGTGAGTTTCTAATGAGTGGGTGCTTCTAAGTTCTTTCAAAAGGAGAAAAGATATTACCTGGCAAAGAATATCCATAAAAGGATATTTTGCCAAGCTGGGGTGTACTAAGGGCTATTGGCCAATCACTCACATCCCTAGAGACTCAGGTTCCATCCCTACTCACTAGCTCTAAGGCATCTAAACAAGGACTTCTTCCTCTTTTTCTTGGTCTCATGGGTCATGCGTTCCTCCATCTGAATTTGTAAGCTCCAGAAGAATATATACGCAGAAGAGCAAGTGTGAAGAGGGCATGCTGAGCTTAACATACTGTGTAAATTCTTTCAGGGTGTCATGGTTCTTTTGGTCATAGAAATCATCAGGGTAGAGGACCATCCTCATAGGGAAGATGGAATATGCTGTGGGCATATTGGTGACAAGGAAAATGAGAGCCGCCCTCCCCATCCTGAGCCTTGTACTAAAGCATTTTTCTGGCAGGATGTGCATGTTGGGAAGTGGGAAGAGACTCCTGCAAGCAGATGTTCCTCACAACCCACTTCTAGGAATTTCTCAAATACAATCCTCTAAAATTCCCTATGTGATAGGAGGAGAAAGTTGTTTCCCCACTGAATCTGACATGTTATACACAGTCCTCCTTGTCATCCATGAGAGTCCAAAACCACAACCACATCCACAACTGTGTAATCTGCTATCTACTGAAGTGCCAAGCCTCAACCCCTTGGTGAAAATCACAACTTGTGTGCAAAGAAGAAAGTTGACTTTGATTCAGAAACCTCAAAGATACCCAGTTTTCAAGGACAGAACTTACCTTTGTGCCAACATCCACTTATTTCTTCATCTTGTTCATCTTCCTCCCAGCTATGGTAGAAGGATCTATACTAATGGGAGGAGAGAAGGAGGCTAACTCTATGCTTCTCCTTTTCTGAACTAACAGAACACACATGCGACTGGCTAAGTCCCAAATGGCAATGTAAACATGATAGACAAAAAGTCGAGCTGTGTCTATACAATTTCAAGGAAATTCTGTGAGGATGTTTATATGCATCTGTCCAAATAAGTGCACAATGGCTCATGCCTGTAATCCTACTAATCAGGAGGGTGAGATCTGAGGATCACAGTTTAAATCCAGTGTAGTTTGTAAAATTCTAAAGACACCTATCTTCAATTAACCAGCTTAAGGCCAGACCTGGACCTGGGGCTCAAATGGTAGAGTGCAATGAATGGGAAAGAACTCAGGCCCCAAATTCCAGTTCAAGTTGAATCCTTGCTTCTGTCTATATTCCCTCAAAGGTGTCCAAGATAGTGATTTCCTAGGTGAGGATGGACGTTGGGTGGCACTGACTCATTCCTTTAATCCTAGTCTCTCAGCAAGTAAACTGCTAAGGCTCCACTAGCTTCTGAGGCAAATGAATGTTCTGGCAGCCCAGTCCTAAGGAATTAGCTGGGAGTGCACTTCTTTGTCTCAAGCCAAGTTCCTGTGATAAGACCTCAGTGAAACAGTCTCAGAGAAGTATCAAGTATTCCAATAATCTGCCGGGGCTGGGGGAGGTAATCATCAGCCCTGGGTTTGAAAGAGGAACACTTATTTTTTAAACAGAATATCCAGCAACTGCTCCATTGTCCCCGACTCTCTATAGTGGTGGAGGAAATTTCCAACATAGAAGAGATCACCTTTCTGATAGGCAGGGAAGAGGTCCATTGCCAGCATTTCCAACAAACCTGAGTCCAGGATCCATATGTTATAAGGCACATTCAGAGTTTGGGCTGACTCATTGTCACACTGAAGTGGTAAAAAGAATGGATCTTTGAAACATAGAAACTGGAGTACACTGCAAAACGAGTAACAGAATGGATTGAAAAGTACACAGTAAATATTTTCTCAGTATACACGTATAAAAGCACACAAGAAGAAAGGTGTACTATGGGCTAGGATGAGATTAAATAGATTTCCTGTCATAGTTATACCTGGACTGATTTGCCTTGTGATTCCATTGGTTTCTTCTTGTAAAAAGGCCTGAGACATTGGATTCATGGTTTGGCACTGATCCAATGTCTGCAGCATGGAGTAAGGCACTCACACCACTCATGCCCGAGACCTGAGCCTCTTGAACTTTGAAAACAACACAGGAACATCTTTCTTGTTCCTGAGCTACAGGACACCTGAGCTGGTCTGAGCTGACTGTAGTTAATAGTTACGTGGTGCTCAGAGTGTTCCATATTCTATTCTATTGTGAGGGAGGTAGTATCATCTCTCAGAGCCCAATGATCTAAGCTGCTTGCTCACATAAGACCATGCCAAAGACAAACTGGAGGCTGAAATCTCCCCTCCCACATCATTCTATACACATGTGGACATTATCAAATCCCAACATCCTCAGCTAGGCCTACGAACGAGCATGATGTCAGCCTCAAGGAACCCTTTCTAGGTCAGATCCAGGCCTTATTTGTCACTATTTTTCTCATCCTGCACAAATCATTTTGCTCCTCAGGCCCTCTCAGCCTGCCATATGTTTCTTGCATGTATTTTTGACATCTACTTCCTAGAACATTGTTAGGTTTTTGTTTCCTAATTTTCTGTTTGCTCTTGAAGCCCCTCTGTGCTGTCATGTGGGAAAAAGGTAAGTACTTAGAGGTGGGAAAATCAAACAAGTATTGAAAAACAAACCTTACACATATAGTCAGACATTTTTATGGGTGTTCATTCTTGTAAGATAAAAGACTATTCTTGATACTTTGCTCATATTTTATGATAGAGGGGAGGAGAAGAAGGGAAGAGGTGCTGAATTTTCTTTTCATAATTCAATGATTATTATTTTAAAATACTGTAGTTGAAGGAATGTAATATTTAAAGATTAAAGCTGTGCTCCTGTTCTTTTTATAAGCTAGTCATTTATAAAGTATTCCTCACTAAAGTCTTGTCATTTGTGTCCCATGAACTATCCTCCTCATTCAAAATAATCAGAAAAAACCTTCACAAATAAGTGGGCTGTTGTCTAATCTCCAGATACGAATTTAAGATTCAACATTGCCTGTGAATCTGTATGTGTAGATGTGTGTGGGAGTGTGTGTGTGTGAATGTGTGTCTGTGCATATGTGTGTTTTAGGACTTGAACTCAGGGGCTATATGATATTCACTTTGAGTGTAGTGCTCTAACAATTGTGCCACAATTCCACTGCAAGTTTTCTGTAGTGAACTGGAGAGGAGAGACTCATAAAATTTCCTGCTCAGGCTGTCTGAACTAAATCTCAGGTCTCAACCTCCTGATTAGCTAGAGTTCTAACTATGAGCCTCCAGAACCTGGTGATAAAACTGGAGGCAGTGGGGTTGCAAGTTTTAGTCCAGCTTCACAACATTCTATATCATAAAACAGCAATAGTAAAGCCCTATATCAAAATACAATAATAAGATATAATTAGAATACAATTTAGTGATATAGTCTGCTAGCATAACTTTCAGGAAGCCTTGTTCTTAATGATTTAGCATTAGAAAACCAAACAAAATGAGATAATTTCAGTAGACTCTACAAATTTTTTAATCCATCATATAATAATTTCAAAACATTATAATAAACTGGAAAACATTCATACTTATAAGGAGAATGCAAAAAAGATAAATGATGGCAGATTATGAAATGGAAAATTCTACACTGCAGGAAAATTATTGTCATGGTGAATATATGGTGGTATTGTCACAGTGAATATATGATAATGTTCTTCAGAACAGCAATAGGTAAATATATATTTACTACATATAGTCTAACTTTTCTCTGTCTCTCTCAACTTCCAATCTTCTACTGCACATTATCAGTGTATTCATGTTTATGGTATATTCCAAAATAACTAGTAGAGTCAGGTTGCCAAAATACATTAGCTTCAATGTTTTAGGAAATAAACATGGTAATTATATTGACTATTTTATATATTAAACATGTAGTGTGTTATCATTGTACTCTCTAAGTATGTACCTACACTTCTTCAAAATGAAACGGAATACAACAAGGTTTTGCTTGTAAAGCTAGCTATTAGGGACATCAGTTCCAGACCAGTGTAGTTTTACCTGCAATGCTCCCCAACTCCTAGCTATGCGTGATGGAATACATCTATCATCCCTGGTCCATGGGGAGCTGAGAGCAGGAGGACTTCAATTTCATGCCATACTAGGCAAGAACTTCCACATGGCTCCATCTCAACCAAAGAAGGTTCAACACTGGTAGCACCTATCACCCCCACGTAGGTGAAAATAAAAATAAGAGCATTGTAGTATAAGAAACAAACAATATTAGAACATGCTAATACAAACCATCATGAACAACACTCACCTAGTGTTTGCTTCTCATACCTGTAATCCTACCGATAGCTAGGATTATATATGTGAGCCAGAGGCAACAAGCAGTTCATCATTTTAAAAATGACTATTTGAAGTCAGGTGCCAGTGTCTCATGCCTGTAACCCCAGCTACTCACAATGCTGAGATGTGAGGATTGCAGTTCAAAGCCAGACCAGGAAGAAAAGTCCCCATAAAACTCTAGTCTCCAGTTAATTACTCAAAAAGAAGAAGTGGCTTTGTGGCTCTATTGGTAGAGTGCTAACTAACTTGAGCTCAGAATCTCAGAGACATTGTCTAGGCCCTGAGTTGAAGCCCCACAACTGACAAAAAAAACAATAAGCATTGTAATGTCTGAATTTCTTTTTTTTATTGTGAAAATACTGTATAAAGGGGTTACAATTACATGGGCAAGATAATGAGTACATTTGTTATCAAGCATTGTAGCCTCCTCCTTTGTTTCCCCTTCCATCCCTTCCCATCCTCCCTCTGCTCCCTCACCCAATCCTCCCCTCCCACCAAATTTGTATAGTTCATTTTCGACATAACGACTTGTACATCTCATTGTTGCAATGGGTCCACCTGTATCCCTATTTGAACGATTTCTTTTTTTCCCTCCCCCTCCACAAATTATACCGACATCAAATACAATGAAAGCAGGGGTTATGCCATGGGGGAAGGACATATAAAGTAACAAAGAAATAATCTTGTAAATGTGTTAGAAACAATCGCATGAAAGAAAAAAAAACATTTTAATACATATCTTAGGGTTTATTTCCCTAACATCAAATTATCTGACCTTTTCTGCTTGACTCAGACATATACTAGTTATTGCAAATAAGGGAAACCATGGGACCTATATTTCTTTGTGCCTGGCTTACATTACTTAATATAATTTTTTCCAAGTCTTTCCATTTCCTAACAAATGGGGCAATGTCATTCTTTCTGATGAAGGAACAGAATTCTATTGTGTATACAAACCACATTTTCTTGATCCATTCATCTACTGAGGGGCATCTGGGTTGGCTCCATATCTTAGCTATGGTAAATAATGCTGCTATAAATATAGTCGTGCTGGTAGCTTTAGTGTGGTCTTGTTTGTGAACATTTGTGTGAATGCCCAAAAGTGGGATTGCTGGGTCATAGGGGAGCTCTATGTGGAGTCTTTTGAGGAACCTCCATGCCACTTCACAAAGTGGTTGAAAAAGTTTACACTCCCCAACAATGGAGTAAGGTTCCCTTCTGTCCACATCCCCTCCAGCATCTGTTGTTGTTAGAGTTCTTGATCATAGCCATTCTAACTGAGGTGAGGTGGTATCTCAATGTTGTTTTGATTTTCATTTCTTTTATGGCTAGGGAGGTTGAGCATTTCTTCATGTGTCTATTGGCCACGCTTGTTCCTCTTCAGAGAAGTTTCTCTTTAAGTCTTTAGCCCACTTATTTATTGGGCAGTTGTTTCTTTCAATATTTGTTTTTGGGGATTTAATTTTTTGGGTTCCAGGTATATTTGATATATGAGACCCTTGTTTGTTGTATGGCTAGTGAAGATATTCTCCCAAATCATGGGTTTTCTATTGATCTTACTAGCTATATCCTTTGCCATGCAGAAGCTCTGCAATTTCACACAATCCCATTTGTCCAACCTTTCTTTGATTTGTTGTGCTTCTGGGGCTCTATTAAGAAAATTTCAGCCTGTGCCAAGGAGACCTAGAGTTTCTCCTATTCCATCCTGTAATGTTTCAGAGTGTCTGCTTTGACTCCAAGGTCTTTGATCTATTTGGACTTGATTCTGGTGCAGGGTGATATATAAGGATCTAGCTTTAGTTTTCTACAAGTAGTTAACCAATTTTGCCAGCACCTAATGTATGAATTTCTTGTGAACTAAAATGAAAGCTGTGGTATACAATTCTACAGACTACTACAGATTTCATTATATTTGTTGTTAGAATTAGTAGCAGCACTTGAACAAAGGACATTTTTTTTCATAAACTAGGCCATACTGGTCTCTAATTAGAGGAAACTGCTGCACTCATATGTAGTATTTTTTGGTTGTTTTTTGTTTTGTTTTGTTTTGTTTTTAGAACAGGATGAGAAACCTTCTTTCTGCCTGGGGCCATTTGGATATGTATAACATCATCCACAGGCTAAGCAGAATTAATAGTAAAGACATGACACAGTCAACTGGCAATAAACTTACTTGTCTTTATGCCATGTTCCAAATGATTTGATTAGCTAATATGTCCCTATGGCATATAGTTTCCTATTCCTGCATTCCTCAAAATACAAGCATGTTCTACCAATTCAGATTTGAGCCAGGAAATATGTAGTATCAGTGCCAAGAGTGAAGGAAAACTGTAACACAACCAGGGAAGCATGCAACCAACACTTCAGTAGCTGGACACTGGGGACTCAGGCCTATAATCTGAGCTACTCAGGAGGCTGATGATCACAGTTCAAAGCCAGCTCCAGTGAGAAAATCTGTAAGACCCTTCTCTCCAGTTAACAACCAAAAATCCATAAAGGGAGCTGGGGCTCCAGAGGTAGATTGCCTTATTACAAAACTCAGGGCAGCACCCAATCTTGAGTTCAAGCTGAAAGTCAGGCACAAAAACAAAAAAAATCAAAAACAACAACAAAAAAAACAGAAACTGGGAGAAAGCTCAGAAAAGGATGGGATTGTCTACAAGACAAATGTACACATTACATTATTGTGAAATGGTAAAATCACTGTACACACCTGAGTAACAATTACATTTAAAAAAAGAATGAGAAATCCCAAAGCCATAGGGCCTTATGATGTGCATCTGCTTTCCAGAATTTTAAAGTCCCATCATCTGAGCTGGTAGCACATAGGTTGTAGCCCAGGGTGACTAAAAAATATGAAGGCAGAGATCTTTTCAGATTGTCCCAGAAAATCTTTGATTACTTTAAGCAAAAAAGCAAACAAAGCAAAGCAAACAAAGTGAACTTTAAGGTTAATTAGGCTGCTATTAAAGATTCAGATGTTGGTACACTTTGTGGAGAGAAAGGGAAAAAACGAATTCTTTAAATAAGGATACAGGTGGACTCATTGCAACACGTCAAAAAACAAACTTTAAAACTTTGGCTTGGGAGGTGGGAGATGGGAAGAGATGGGAAGAGGAAACAAAGGAGGAGGCAACAATGCTTCATAAGAAATGTACTCATTATTTTGTTCATGTAATGGCAACTTTTCTGTACATTAGTTTCACAATTAAAAAAATTGAAAAAAAAGATTCCAGGCAGATTTATACTGTTAAATGATGAGTTAGTACATATGTTTTGTAGATACTGAACTCACATGTGTCAGAAAAATATTCTTGAGTTCATAACTAGAAACTCTGAAGTGTAAGGTATATTAATTAGGTAAGTTTCATTAGGTAGCCAATGAAGAGAACAGCACATGGTATTCAGTCAGGTAAATTAGTTTATTTTTATTTATTTATTTTTGAGTCCAGTTGTGGGGCCTGAACTCTGGGCCTAGGCACTGTCCCTCAGCTCTTCAGCCCAAGGCTAGCTCTACCACTTGAGCCACAGTGCCACTTCCGGCGTTTTTTCTTTTTGCTTATGTGGTGCTGAGGAATCGAACCCAGGGCCTCATGCATGCAAGGCAAGTGCTCTACCTCTGAGACACTTTTCCAGCCCATGCCATACATGGTGGAGAGGCATGTAATAAAAAGGGGGGGGTTGGCAACCCAACCTAGGGCCAAGTCTTATCTATCTAGGCCAAGGATGAGATGAGGTATGCCCAGGTTGATGAAAAGTTTGGCCAAACTGGATCTGGATGTGACCTCAGGGCCTGGGACTCTCTTCTGGTCAGATGGAAAGTGTGACCAGAGGCTGATCAGGTTGTGACTCTGCATGGGGGGAGGTGGCTGCTTCCAAGAGTCCCAGATAACTATGTAACACATAAAGGGTGGAAACTTAGCCAAGAAGTGGGGAGGTGTCTGCATAGGGTCTGCATTGCCTGGGGCAGACCTAATACCAAATACAGGTAGTACCTCTGCCATGTGATTCCTAACTCCAAACCACTCATTCTCAATCATTTCTTCCTTCCTTCCTTCCTTCCTTCTTTGCTCCTTCCTTCGTTCCTTCGTTCCTTCTTTCCTTTCTTTTCTCTCCCCATCTCTCCCTCTCTCTACCAATCTTTCCTTTCTTTCACTAAACCTCTCTCTGTCCCCTACCTCAGTATTCTCAACTCTCAAATAATGAACACTTGCTGAGTTGAACTCACAAGCTGGGAAGAGTAGCTCAATGGGCGAATATGAAATTTAATTTAATGTTTCCTTACACCTCTACCACAGATCATTGGAATCAAATAATGAACACTCAGCAGCATGGCATCTCAAGCTATTTGGAGGAGGAAAGCAAGCACGTTTTCACTGCATTCTGTGAGCTCCACCCTGGGAAGATGGGGCAGTCTCCTCCCTCCTCTTGGCTGAATCTCAGCCCAGTTTCTGCATCAGAAGAGGTGACTGCCTCCAAGTGAGCCAGTTACCTAAGTGACACAGGTACTGGGCAGAAATTAGCCTCTTGTGATGCTGAGATTAATTGCATGATTCAACATGATCCACTAGTTTGTTGAGATTGGGACTTCCTAAATTTTTGGTTAGGCTATGTTCAAATTGTGATCTATTTATTTCTGATTGCTAACCATGATTATAGTTGTGAGCTAGCACATCAAATCATTCAAAGTCCTTTATCACACATGGAAGA